>NW_020229294.1:0-70609 GCF_003227725.1 Camponotus floridanus
ACCAAAAAGAAAGAGAGATAAAAATTCTGCGTTGACAACCTTCCGTATAACTAAAAATTAATAAAAAAAAATGATTAATAAATATACATAATATATATTTATTTTCAGAAACCAGATTGGAAAAAGCTTTTCTCAGCTTTTAAAATCATTTTTGATATACCTTAACTAACTTTGATTTTCCCATACGAATTGGTCGTTTAAAAACCTTTCGTCATATCCACAGTGCAAAAAAGCAGCGTAAACCAAGTCTTCTAGCTATACTGTGGTATCCAATAGTCAGAAGAAATTCTTGATAATATCTTAAAATCTATATCATTAAATTTTTATTAGAAAAGTTATCTTGAATATTTATAAGATATAAAATTATGTTTGCGCAATGCATAACAAAATATTATTATAATTTAATATAATATAAAATAACTTACATAATCTACATATTTAGTTTTAACATCCAATGTTTCAAATAAACGACATAAATAAATAACACCTGTTTCGGAAAACATAATTTCTTGAAATATATATATATTTGTCTCGATTCCGTTGGTTCCCAGAAATTATCATTAATGTTGTTTTCTCTCCAAAAAGAAAATTGCTCGGAAGATAGAGAGAATGCAGAATGTTTAGGATATTCAGTTTTTAGGCAAGATAGTACTTTTTGCACAATATTCTCTAACCATGTATCAATGACTGAGTAAGTTATACATGGTAGAAAATATTGCGCGATGATAGTAAGTTGTCTTTCTAAAAGTAGCTTTTCCTTCGGCATGGACATAAATATGTTTTGTTTATATATTAATCGATACTGTTTTATCCAATGATAAATTAAGCCAAAATTATACATAACTGTCAAATTAGAATCGTGTCTGAAAAAAATTTACATATTTTTTTAAATGGTACAATATATATTTATTTTAATTTATAACATTAATGGCAATTTGTTTATTAAATTTTACCGTAATAGTAATTGTGTTGAAACAATTCTATTTATATCGTCCAAGATAAAACGGTAAATTATAGAATCTTCAGCTATGGAACGCAAAAGACTATTTAATTCCATTTTTTTGGTATCGCATAAGTTACTGTGAAACATTAATGAGACGTAATGCCGCAATTTTTCCATACATTTTATACTTTCTTCTAAATGATTACAAATTTCCGTCAATCTCTCTTCGCTATGCCTTCTTTCCGAAAAAGAAAATCTAAAATTAAAAAAAAATTCTTCAGAAATATATTAAACAACAAATATCATGGATAAATTATAGACGATATACTTTTTCACATATATTTTTAATTATACGCACACGCACACGCACATACACACATACATATTTATATTTAGGCTAAATTAAGGAAATTATAAATATATATTTTTCTATTTATTAAAGAAATATATGTAAAGAAAATATACATTAAGGAGGTGGGTCATTTAGCACGTTTTTTGATTCCCACAGGATTTTCAAAAAACATTTTTTTTTATCGTATGATCATAAGAATATTAAGAATAACTATTAGAGAAAATTATAAAAGACATTATAAAAAACCATGAGAAAAAATTCCATCCATAAAACCAAAATTAATTATTAGCTTAGATATATCTATTATACCCAAGTTCTTTTTTATTATTAATAAGTGACTAAGTTAATAAGTGAAATATTATCGCTTATATATTGTACTCCGCCATCATAATTTTAAATTATAATATGCATTACCTTTAAGGTAAAAGTAAATACATTTTGGTATTGAAAAAATTAATTTTTTATTATTCTTGACATATGAGTGACCATAAAAAAATAGTGATTATGTATGTATAGGACATTAGTTACAGATTTAAGCTTCTACCGGCTATGATCATTCACGAAGTTTTATTAATTTTTTTATTTCATTAATTTTTAATTTCGTTTTTCAGATTTTATTTCAAGTTTTTTGAACATATTAATATCACTGCGTTATCTTCTAAGTCTTTTCTAATAATAATTGCATATTTTCGATAATTCTTCTTCCTCTGTCCAACAGGATTAATCATGGGTAACATATATACGATTTTTAAAATCTCGTTATTCTCTCTGTACTGAACATTATAATTGTATTTAGAGTAAAACTTTTACAACTTTGATGCAGTATAGAGCTTAAATCTGAAAACAACCAATAATATTATATATATATATATATATATATATTCACTTATTATTATAGTCACTTACATATGTTAAGAATATTAAAAATTTTTTTTTTCATTATGACCTGTATTTACCTCTATCTTGAAGATGATTCCCAGATAGCAAGATAACGTCTAAAGACATCTTAATCTATCTATCTATCTATGGCGACTATGATTATACGTCATTAAGATGTCTTTAGACGTTATCTTGCTAGGAATTACCTCCAAGATAAAGATAAATACAACTCATAATGAAAAAATATAATTTTTTATTATCCTTAACATATGTAGGTAATAATAAATAGCTGATTATATATTGTGACGTTGCCGTCCTGACGCGCGCCCATCCCGAATATCTTGACGGGGCGCGAGCCGAGCGGCCGCGCTAGAAAAAAAAAAGAAATTGCGAGAGCCGCATCGAGATATTGTTATATTTCACGTTATTACTAATTATTCTTTTTATAATATTTTGTATGTGAGGCAACCCGCCGAAGAACATTTAAAGAAGGAAACATCGGGGAGAAGAGGAATCTTTTGACGATAATCGACACGGCGTTACTAGCCTTCGATTCAAGAGGGGTGATAGCGCCCGAGGAGCAGGACAGCGCAGAATCGCGAGTGGAATTCGCCCCCAGCGACAAGAGGATGAAAATCTTAAAAAGAAACCGCTGTCTTGGACCGGGATGGCAGGGCCCAGTCGGCGCTACCCTCCGAAGACGGAGGACGAACGATCGGCATCGGGAAGATCATCGATGGACGCCGAAATTAAGATTTTCGAATTAACGAGGCTGTTACGGCCCCCTATACGGCGTTGTCGCGGGGCGCAGTAATATCTCGCGTGTCGCGGCGCTATTGGTCCGCGCACCCCTGCGCGCAGGATTGACGCCGTTATCGCGAGATCCAGGGACACACTCTGGTGCGGGTATTCATAGCGTACAATTGTCTCGAAATTTTTTCGTTATCGTTAATTGTGTCGTCGCTATCAAGATCCGAACGAGAGGACGAAACCAAGGATCATCCTCTGACTACAGAAGCGAGTGAAGTTGCCCATCTCTAAATTGTAAGTCATGTACGCGATTCCGCCCGTAGACCGGCCGCACTGTCGCCATTTTCGTGTCTTCTTGTTGCTCCGGCTTTGTACTGAACTTTCGATTTTCAGCCGACCGGAGACCAAGCGAGGCATCAAGGACGATCGTAACGTCGGCCGTAATTGATAAATAACCGTTCGTCTTTCTCCGTGATTCGGGATGTTGTGAAACGCGTAGCGACCGACTCTCATATATCGACCATGTGCGCGGAAAATCGCGAGGAATGTGTCCGTTATATATGCTGTCGAAAACAGCAGATAAGACATCCCCGCATCGATCTTCGAGAGATTTTCGTTATTAATTAGTATATGTGGAAGACCGTTGCGTGTCGTAATTTTGCGAGTATCGTCTGTCTTTGTCGCGTTTATTACGTGTATGCTTGGCGTCTATTTCGTTACATTTGCCATATGTGCGAGTGTGTCGCGGTGCGTAATAGATTACGACAAATTAAGTAATTGCCGAGATTCGAGAGATTCGCGTAAGTAAAGAGCGTTACGCCGAAAAGAAAGTAAGCAGTGTCCGACAGCTGTCGATTATCGATCGCATCGACCATGCTCGCTTGCAAACGAGATCTTCCGTCTTCTCAAAATAATTAACCATCCTCTCTCAATTATTAAGCATCCTGTCGAATATATTGTTGTCGATTAGAGTGAAAGAGAAGAAGGGAAAAGATCTGGACGACTATGTCGATGATTTGCTTCTCGAATTTCCATTACGTTTTCGAAACGTCAATTGATCTCGCAGAGTCTAGTCATAAAAACGAGCTAGAATAAATACCAGGCAGGACTTAGCGCTTTCTTATGTTATCGATTTCGGGCAAACATTCGATGCACCTGATTTATTGTTATTACCGCTGTCGAATTAATATCTGTTATATATTTCGCTATTTCAAATTTTCTAATTTATTGTTATTATTTTTTCATTTTTTAATTTGTTATCTCTTTTATTTTTATATTATTTTCTTTTTCGTGTTATTGAATTCGCGTAATTTATTTGAGTGTTAGACTCTCGTGATTGTTCAATTCGGTGTTTGTCGAATTTAAAAAATTTTTAAAGCCTCGTATAGAACAAATAAATGTGTTACATTTTTCGTGTTATTGATTTCGCGTAATTTATTTGAGTGTTAGCCTCTCGTGATCGTTCAATTCGGTGTGTTTGTCGAATTTTAAGAATTTTTAAAATCTCGTATAGAACAAATAACTTTTCCATAGACTCTGCCCCTCTACCGTTAAGCAAGCTATTCGGCCCGTGGCGAATAAGGCAAGCGTTTCTTGCGTTATTATGGCGTTTAGCGAACTGATATGATGAAAGACTGTAATTGGCGCTCAACTTCGAGATTTCGAGACGGTCTTCGGCTCGCGCGGAACATCCTCTCTCTCTGTTTTTCCGAGCGCGAGTATTCTCTATTCGCCTTGTGTTTTTGACGACGTTTTCGCTTCCCCTCGCATCCTCCTCTCTAACACCTCGAGGAATTATATAAAATAAAAATTCAAATTAAAGACGTCGCAATATTTAAAATACTATTAGTTGTTTCTGCCCTTCCCCTCACCAGATTTAAGATCCCTATACCGTGATGATAGCTAAGCTATCATAATGATATACATAATTTGATGATATAATTAATTTTGGTCTTATAATTTGAATCTTTTTTTCATCTGATAGTTATTCCTAATAATCCAAAATAAAAAAATTGTTTTTTTGAAAATCCTATCGAAGATAAAAAAATGTGCCTTTTCCTCTTTTTTTTTAATCAAATTGTAATTATCACAATAGTAATCAATAGTAATTTGCACACATAAATACAACATGATATCGGGATGCATTTGCTACAATAATCTCGCGCCATTTAAATTCGTTATTTCATATCTTGTTTGAATGAGAAAACAAATGGAAAGTAAATATAGTTATAACTGTATTGTAGAGATATTTAGATTCTACACATGTCATTAAGGTAAAAATAAAAATTGATAGAAATTATAGTATAAAATAATATTTAATCTTTACAATCTTCAAATAGATAAATTTGATTGCATGTGCTTTATATAAAAATCATAAAATTTAAACAAAAAATTTCACGAACAAAATACGATTATATTCTGAATTACAGGATACATAATTATTTATGAAAATTAATTAGAATATTATATAAATAAATCTTAAATTATAAAAAAAAATCTTGTAACGAATGAATGTAAAAGAAATATCCTTATGAATATTTTTATAAATAAAAACGTTTATGAGTAATCGCATTATTAAAAGTTTCAAAATTAAAATATGAAAAATCGTGAGAGCACATTTATTTAGCTTCATCTTTTACATTATACAATAGATTTTTTCATTACGTAATTGATACAATTTTAAAATATTTAAAAAAAAATCTATTAGCTCCATATGCGATAAAGGCGCAATAGATTAATTAATAAGACAATAACTTCAATTTTTTTACTATTGTTTTACAGAGTTGAACTTCGTTGAGCGATTAAAATCAACCAAATATGAGATAAACATAAAAAATTTATTAAAATATTTATAAATAAAACGTACCTCTGATAAAACTTTTTTTCCCAAAATCTGTGACCAAATGTTATCTGCTGTAATCGATTGCATGTAGATTTAATATTCACGATATCCTCCATGCTAATGTTTTCGTCTTCCAAAATTAAAGCAATTAATTCATCCGGCAAGTGTATTATCATAGCTATCATGAAAAATATTATAAAATTCAACGAATTTACAAAAAAATAACCGATGTTATATCTTCTTTCGCATTAATTTCGTTTATATACTTATATATAACTAATATGTATCACGAATATGAGCGCACAAACTTTAGTCCTGCTTGCAACACAGTCATAATGCATCTGCAACATGAACTTCGTTCGATGTGGACTAAACATGCATTTCGTGTAGAAATGACTCACAGTATTTGGCCAATAAGGGACGACGTCGTAGAAGCGATGACGTCATGGTCCTGAATTGCCATTGGTCAAAAAAGTCAGAAGAGTAGGTATATATGAAAAATTCTTTGGAAAAAGCTTCTTTTCTTGAGATTTATAGTTTTAGTCTTATTCCAATGTTATTTAATGGAATTTTTTCTACTTTTGATTTATTGATATACGTATTACGATCATTTTTTTCTTATTAAGATTATGATTTTATCAAAAAATTTCTTGCATTTTAATTTTATTTTTCTTATATTTCATTATATAATTAAATATTTAAGGGAAATTAAAGAAATTAATAAATGAATCGCGCAATATGCGACTATAAGAGAGGGAGGGAGGGAGTGAGAGAGAGAGAGAGAGAGAGAGAGAGAGAGAGGGAGAGAAAGAGAGAGCAACCGTTAAAATAAACTTACTTATAAGTAAGTATATAAAACAGCTTGGTTTTGCAAAGTGAAATCTATGATAAAAGTTTTCAATGTTAATTTACGAATATAGGAACGTTGAAATCTATATATTCAATCTTTTTATTTTTATGTTATTTTCCTCTTCAATACAGTTAGAAAAAACAACTTTATCTCTTACATACAAATATAGCAAATACTTCGTTCATTTATAAGTTTTGAAAGATTTTTTATTTGAAAGATTTTTCAACTTATATTCTATTCATAAATTATAAATTCTTATAACCTAATTTATATTACATAAAGTTTTAATTAGAATCTTTTCCTTATTGTTCTGATTATTAAGCATCGAGTTTTTATAATATCCGTGATCAAAGTGGCATACACGCCACTGTAATGTACAGCACTTCTTACCGTATAATTATTATTGATCATAAGATTATTACTGTATATACTCGATAATTTAATAATAATATACCTGTATTTTTTACCTCGCTTTAATTTTTATATTAATGAATGGATATTCGACGTAATGTATAATTTATTCGATTAATTAGTTGTTTCTTTCTCTTCGCCTCGATAGATAATCGCATAATCTTATGTCAAACAACAGAAATTTAATACAAAAAAAATGTAACAATGATAAAACAAAACACTCAATAAAACCTTCGAGACTAAGACAATTTTATTTTAAATATACTACCTTCGTTGAGAGTCAGAAAGATACACATATTTTTACTTTCCTTGTCTAGGTTTTCAAAACTTTCTAGACTCTCTTTTTGTTATGTTTCTAATTTCTCCTTTGTCTTCGCCTAAAAGATTATAAAATTCTGCATTCTCTAGACGTTTTGGTGAAATTTTATATTTACGAAATATTTTGAAATAGCAGAATCTCTACAGTTATAATTTCCATTAAATAGAATTTTTTTTAATACGTGGATAGAATATCAAAATTTTTTATTTATTAAAATATTTCAATACTTTAATATTTTTAAATTGTTTTTCTTTTTTCTTATTAATATTTTTAATTTTCTAATACACATTATATAATAAATTACATACAATCAGATAACGCATAGATGTTTGCATTGTAATTTTTTATAAATCTTTATCCAATTGTGACTCTAACATATTAAAAAAATAGGTAACTCGAGAAAATTCTATATATACAAACTGTATATTAAAACTATTCTATAAAATAGAAACAGAACAAAAATTCACTTTCTCAAAGTCAGTTTCTCTAAAACTGCTTTGTATATAAAAATATTTATAGCCTCGACATTTTTATATAGGATTTTCGTCTTGAAATGTTCTAAAGAATCCGTTAAGAGAAAGTATGGTAGTTTTAAGTTTTTGACATTCTATACAAATGGTATTTCCACTTTTTATCTCGACGCGAAAACAATGGATGAAACGGGACCCTGCACTCTACAGTAATCTGAGGGCACATTGCCCCGAACAGGCCTAGTCATTATACATAAATCTATACTTTTACATGATACGTCCCGTTATAGTTTTACCAGGTAAAAGGTATCTGCTTAAAAGGGGACCCTGCTCGTATGACTTCGATCTTGACATATGTTGTCAAGTTCATCCTCCTGAGATACATATAATTTTACAAAGTTTGCGAATTATATACCTGTAATTTATTTCAATTATAGAAATAAATATAAATGAATTATAATACGACCCGAGCACGCCAAGTTTTTGTATGTCGTTTTGGACTTAATTTTTTTAGTTCCAAATTTATTTGGCAAAGCTTATGATTAATTTCAAAATTATTTATTAGGAATAACTATCAGATGAAAAAAAGATTCAAATTATAAGACTAAAATTAATTATATCATCAAATTATGTATATCATTATGATAGCTTAGCTATCATCACGGTATAGGGAGCTTAAATCTGGTGAGGGGAAGAAACAACTAATAGTATTTTAAATATTGCGACGTCTTTAATTTGAATTTTTATTTTATATAATTTCTCGAGGTGTTAGAGAGGAGGATGCGAGGGGAAGCGAAAACGTCGTCAAAAACACAAGGCGAATAGAGAATACTCGCGCTCGGAAAAACAGAGAGAGAGGATGTTCCGCGCGAGCCGAAGACCGTCTCGAAATCTCGAAGTTGAGCGCCAATTACAGCCTTTCATCATATTAGTTCGCTAAACGCCATAATAACGCAAGAAACGCTTGCCTTATTCACCACGGGCCGAATAGCTTGCTTAACGGTAGAGGGGCAGAGTCTACGGAAAAGTTATTTGTTCTATACGAGATTTTAAAAATTCTTAAAATTCGACAAACACACCGAATTGAACGATCACGAGAGGCTAACACTCAAATAAATTACGCGAAATCAATAACACGAAAAATGTAACACATTTATTTGTTCTATACGAGGCTTTAAAAATTTCTAAAATTCGATAAACACCGAATTGAACGATCACGAGAGTCTAACACTCAAATAAATTACGCGAATTCAATAACACGAAAAAGAAAATAATATAAAAATAAAAGAGATAACAAATTAAAAAATGAAAAAATAATAACAATAAAATAGAAAATTTGAAATAGCGAAATATATAACAGATATTAATTCGACAGCGGTAATAACAATAAATCAGGTGCATCGAATGTTTGCTCGAAATCGATAACATAAGAAAGTGCTAAGTCCTGCCTGGTATTTATTCTAGCTCGTTTTTATGACTAGACTCTGCGAGATCAATTGACGTTTCGAAAACGTAATGGAAATTCGAGAAGCAAATCATCGACGTAGTCGTCCAGATCTTTTCCCTTCTTCTCTTTCACTCTAATCGACAACAATATATTCGACAGGATGCTTAATAATTGAGCGAGGATGGTTAATTATTTTGCGAAGACGGAAGATCTCGTTTGCAAGCGAGCATGGTCGATGCGATCGATAATCGACAGCTGTCGGACACTGCTTACTTTCTTTTCGGCGTAACGCTCTTTACTTACGCGAATCTCTCGAATCTCGGCAATTACTTAATTTGTCGTAATCTATTACGCACCGCGACACACTCGCACATATGGCAAATGTAACGAAATAGACGCCAAGCATACACGTAATAAACGCGACAAAGACAGACGATACTCGCAAAATTACGACACGCAACGGTCTTCCACATATACTAATTAAAAACGAAAATCTCTCGAAGATCGATGCGGGGATGTCTTATCTGCTGTTTTCGACAGCATGTATAACGGACACATTCCTCGCGATTTTCCGCGCACATGGTCGATATATGAGAGTCGGTCGCTACGCGTTTCACAACATCCCGAATCACGGAGAAAGACGAACGGTTATTTATCAATTACGGCCGACGTTACGATCGTCCTTGATGCCTCGCTTGGTCTCCGGTCGACTGAAAATCGAAAGTTCAGTACAAAGCCGGAGCAACAAGAAGACACGAAAATGGCGACAGTGCGGCCGGTCTACGGGCGGAATCGCGTACATGACTTACAATTAAGAGATGGGCAACTTCACCTATACTCGCTTCTGTAGCCAGAGGATAGTAATTAGTACTAGGCGGGTTCTAACTCTGGTCCTCTCAGGGAAGGTGAGGTGCGAGGGAATCTCAGCGGAGCGGGGTATGACGTCACGCGGGGATTGCGGGGTGGGGGATGCACGTGTTGGATGTTTTATGACATGCATAAACAAGAAAAAAGGGCGATATTCTTTTGAAGATGATTTTGGGCTTAACCAAAAAAATCATTTTTTATCATCTTATTTTATTTTATTTTTTATTTTATTTTTTATTTTATTTTTTATTTTATTTTTTTAAGGAAAAATTTTAACAGCGCCAGTGTTCGACTGCTTTGTCTCCCCCCGCTCCCCCCGTTTACATATCAGCGTCGATCTTTGGCTGCTTTGTACTCTCGAAGTACACCCCTAATATAAAAAATTCTAGGTTTTTTTCCGTTCGACGTATGAACAATACAGAGTAAGCTAACGAACTTTCAGAGATTGTCGGGGACAAAAAATTTTTTTTGCAAATGGGATATTGTAAAAAAACCTTGTATACCCTTATATATATTTTTAATAACTTTATTTCATAAACTTATATTTTTGAGATATTTCGGTCCAACCTTTTCAAGCAATCTGTGTATCGACGTAATATAATAGCGCATTTCCTACGATAGGTACATTTGCAAAAAAATTTTTGTCCCCGACAATCTCTGAAAGTTTGTTAGTCGAATATAAGGATTGAAGCGCATCATATCATAGTACGTGATGACGTACGGATTGAAAGCGCATCGACACGTCGGTAACAAAAGTGTTCTCTCAGAAAGTGTTCTCTCAAAAAGTACAGTGTTCTGTTAGAAAGTGTGATATATTGTGTGATAATATATAAAATGGAAAACGAAGACGAAGATCACGTGTTGTCGTCCGACAGTGACTGTATTAGTGACTGCAGTGAGGATAGTGACTCTGCACTAGTCAGAGCAAAAATACCTCTCTCAAGCTAGCAGGACCAAATGAGCAGAATCGAATGAGGCCTACCGCACTTTTTAGTACCCATTTTGTACTACTTTGTACCCCAAAAAAAAAATTTGTACCACGTGCCGGTTCAGAAAAAATCGTGGCGCTGCTAGCTTGCTATCAAGCTAGCAGGACCCAAAAAAAATTTTTTAAATAAATAAACCATGGTACATGCAATTAGTATTGAATTTGTACTAATTTGTACCATTTGAAATAAATCGAAAAATTCATATTTACCCCTTTAAATAACCCTTCTTTTATCTAAGCCTAATATGAAGATAGCAGGATCGCGATTTTTTCATTTTTTCTTTGAAAAAGAACACAACAATACAATATTTACTACAATATTTATTATTCATCGTACTACTTTCTACTACTAAATACTATTTTGTACTACTAAAAATAATTTTGTAACTCGTGTTATTTAAGAAAATTTTTATTATATATATTTTGTTATAAAAATTATGAAAGAATAATTGTACCTTAAAACATAAAAATTATAATCATTATTCTAATCATCAATCAAACGCTGTAAATTAATAAAGTTGGTGTTATTAATAATTTTTCTTTTACTCTTCTTTCTTTTTTTTCTAGATCATTATATTCGACCCACGTCTCTCCTACTCTTAAACACATAGCCGTGTAGTGTCCGATTGTTCGTGTACCTCTTGTTGCAAAAGGTTTTTTGTATACAACAACGCCAAGTAATTTATATTTTTCTCCATTTAATGGATTTTTGAACGATTTATTAATATCGTTCAATTTAATTTGGAAATCAATATTTGTTGATGAGAAGATGTCGAAAACGACAATATCTCCTGGAAAAGAAATAAATATCAGTTCATAATAAAGGTAAATATACTTTTATAAAAAATATTAATGGAAGAAAGACTGTAAGTATCAAAACACAAATGTCGGAACACAAAAATATTTTATTATAAAAAAAGAAAATAAAATAAAGAAACATTTTATCTCAATTTTAAATTTCCTAGAGCAATATTACAAGTGATGCAATATTATGCGTTCCAACATGCGCGCTTTGATTCTTATAATCTTTCTTTTACTAATATTTTTCCAAAACAATGTACTACTTTATGTTTAACAATTCAAATCACTTGCCTGTTTTAGATAGCGTTGTTGTTTCAATACCAGGACAGTTTTTTGAGCAACAAGGATGTTCATCTTCTAGGTAAACATTCTGTTTTATTACGTCGTCAAAATTATTTGCAGTTGTTGCTTCCACGATTTTCAATTGATCTATTTGAATTACAGATAATTTTTTGTATCGTGGCAAACAACCAGAATTGCAACGTGATGTCTCTTTAAAACTTGGGATTGGATTGAAGAGGATACCTGCTAGAAAACCTACGTTTGTATTACAATCTACATATTTGCAATCACCAACATCAGAAACCGGGAATATTTCTAAAAGTATTTGCGCGCGTAATTTATATGAAGAAAGAGTAATTCCATTATTTATAGAGTTAGTAATTAGTTTGAAAAATAAACTTGATTCTGCTATTTTGTTCATATACATTTGCATATTTTTAAAATCATGTCCTGTAGCAAGTAATATTTGAAATATACTGTCAAATGCGCAAGTATTAGTGATAGTGTAAGTATCATCATTTATATTTAAAGATTTTAGAGATAAATTATTACCGTTTTTTAAAATAGGTATTTTAGCTGCTTTTTTACACGTCAAAGAATCTATTAATTTGTGTTTATTTTTACTGAGATACAATGCATTACTTTTACACGGTTTTATTGTTTCTAAATTTCGCCAATTCTCCACTTCACGACTTGCCAAAATATCTTTTATATTTTCAACATTTTTGCACGTCATGCATATACGACGTTGACCGTAACCTTCTTCGTCGTCATTAAATGATACAGAGCATTGAGGCAATGCATGAACATATTTTTCACATAAACAACAAATATGTGCACCTGTTGGCTGATCATTATTCTTGCATGCAGGACATGACGTATCTGTATTAGACAAATTATTATTAGTTATAGGCTCTTTTAAAGACGTGTTAGTTAATGATACATGGAATTTGTTATCCGCGTTGATAGGTGGATTTTGATCACATGTATCAATTATTTTCATAATACCATGCAAATAGTTAACATGTTTTTGAACAAATGCATCAATACGCAATAGTGGACAATTTTTTAACAGTAAAGATTTTATTTTATTGAATTCACTTTCCACAGATGCACTAGAAGCAGGTATGCGACCATAACCGAATTTATCAGTGTAAATATTAGTCCAAAGGGGTAATAATCTGATATCAATCATAAGACGATCAATTAACCGTGGAAAATAAAATGGATTGATTCTATTACCTTCATCCGAAGTAATTGACGATTTAACGTTGTTTAAAATTTGCATACCCCATACAGTCCATGAATTTTCAAATGGATTACTCAAGCTACCTACTTCAGTCGAATTTTCCATTTCGAATAGAGTATTATTATTGTTACTGTCAGTTTCTAAATTTTCTGTTAGTAATGTATCAGTCATTAAAGTTGTTAATTTTATACGTGCTTTGTCACATTGTGTAAGCTCACCAGTTTCTAAATTTCCATCTGTTTCTGACAAGGCTATTACAAAAATGGAATGTAGTATTTCTATTGCACTGGTAAGATTTCTACACAGTATTAATTGGCCAATCGCACCAAGATAAAACATTTTTACTCTTTTATTTAATGATTTTAAAAAATTGGAATATTTTTTTATAAAATGTGCTACGTCTATTCTCACATAACATTTAGGTAAATTAGAATTTTTACATGCATCCGCGTAATCTTCGATGTTAAGATAGCCAGTAAATGCACGAATAATTGCAATTAATAATGCTCTCGATGAGTCGCATACTACTTCTTTGGGCACCGGTGCACCAGATCGTACCCACTCTGCTAACCAGAAGTGAATCGAATTTGCATTGTGACTCTCGCTTATCATTTGGCAAACTGAAAATTGGCCACTTTTGCTATTGATAACACAATGATATAGAAAAATGTGTTTTGATATTGATCCATCTGCTTTACTTAAATGTTTTATAATACTACCGGTTGCATCAATAAATATACATGTATCATTTTGAATGGCGTATTTTTTATAAACATTTAACTGATGATTGCTCCAGTAGTGAACAAACACGGGATCTAATCCAATGTTATGGATTATATTTTGTAATAATGATGACTTTACAATAACTAAAGCCTTAAGGGCATCAGGATCTATATAATCTGCTATTGTTATTTTAGATTTTGCTTCTTGTAACACAGATGAACTATATAAGTGAGGAGGCTCTGGATCTCCTTCAGCCATAAGTATGTGTGCTTTTTGCGCACGATAGATATGGACTGATGTATTTTGCAACTCTTTTCCAACAATTGTTCTGGTCGGATTTCTTAGATATCGTTTCGTGCAATTTCCTTTACCAGATGTATATGTGCAATTTAATTTTACACAATTATTGGATGGATCAGTATCCTCTATAGTACATTTTAATGTACTACCGCATTTACAAGAGCCTAAAAAACACATATTTTAATCAAGAAAATTATAATATTAATTATGTATATAATTGTATATTTAATCATATTAAAAAATGTATAGCGCATAATTTTATAAGTGTTTATATTTATTTTGTGTTAACATGAATATATGCATGAAATAGAATCAAATTTATTTATAATATATATATATATATATATATATATATATACAGGGTCTACCAAAAGTGTGGAAACCCCTAAATATCTCGGAAAATATACGTTTTACAGAAAAGTGTTTCCAACAAAAGTTGTAAGGTTTAAGAAGATCTATATACTGATTCTATCAGTTTGACCTTGGATGGCGTCGTCAAGGTCAGGTCAAGGTCACATTGACTTTTTTAAATGACACCCCCTACATTTGATTGCATATTCTTATAGCTTAATTCAAGAGCTTTCCAAAACACTATAATAATGTTCATTTTTATTAAGTACTTTGCGAGTTATGAGGGTTGAAATAATTTCTTAATTTTACATAAACCATAAAATATCTAGTAAACCATTCATTTTTCGATTATCTTACCTTCATACTTTTATGTACAAAATAATGAAAGGAATCAATTGGTGTAAAGAAAACATACAGTTGTTTTTAAGAAAAAATATGGAATTGTTAATTGCAAATTACATATTTTTTCTTAGAAACAACTATGTGTTTTCTTTACACCAATTGATTCCTCTCATTAATTTGTACATAAAAGTATGAAGGTAAGATAATCGAAAAATGAATGGTTTACTAGATATTTTATGGTTTATGTAAAATTAAGAAATTATTTCAACCCTCATAACTCGCAAAGTACTTAATAAAAATGAACATTATTATAGTGTTTTGGAAAGCTCTTGAATTAAGCTATAAGAATATGCAATCAAATGTAGGGGGTGTCATTTAAAAAAGTCAATGTGACCTTGACCTGACCTTGACGACGCCATCCAAGGTCAAACTGATAGAATCAGTATATAGATCTTCTTAAACCCTACAACTTTTGTTGGAAACACTTTTCTGTAAAACGTATATTTTCCGAGATATTTAGGGGTTTCCACACTTTTGGTAGACCCTGTATATATATATATATGTATATATATATATATATTATTGATTATTGATTATTGATTATTGATAATAATTGATTAAAAATTTATTTCTATATAGAAATTTAATTCTCCGCACGAACATCCAGCGTCGGCCTTAGAAGTCTTTATTAATTTAATTTGTTGGTTAACATTGTGGGCCTTTGAAAAATAATTTGTTAGTTTTAAATTTGATTCTATTTGATGCATATATTATATATATATATATATATATATATATATATATACACATATATGTCTATATATTTACATGTTTATATTTTGTATATTTATATTTAAAAAATTACAACTTAAAGGATATATAAATGGAAGTAAAAAGAAACTTTATTTAATTTTTCTTATATTTCTTTGATATTTATAAATTTTTAAGTAAAAGAGGCTATTAATTATAAATACTAGAGTCTATTAATTATAAATTTAATAGAATAAATTAAACAAAAACAAATTTAACTAATAACTAATCAACTTACCATTAATAACGCCAGATTTAGCATCTGCAGAAATGTAATGGTTCTTAAATTGAAATCCACATTTCATACGTGTAGCTTCCCAAAATTTATCCGTTATTAATTCCTGCCATTTGCCAGGCTGCAAAACTTTGCGTAAACGGTAATATGTTTTCCTCTTATTATTAATATGACGTTTATATACTTTTTCCGTCAAAAGATTTGTAAACTCTTCTCTCAGCAAAGAAATAATATAAAAATTCTCCGTGTTGCTATTATCCGAAATACATGTAGAACTTTCATTCAACTTTGAGTCACTTAATGTACTTTCATTTGCAGAAATATCCTTACATTTTTTATCAAAAATAAGATCTTTCACATTATATCGATTGCACATTGTAAATACATATAAATTATTAGTAGTCACTTTATTTTTCAAGTCTTGCGCTATAATAGTCCACACATCATGTGTTTTTGAGACTATATTATTGTTGTTTTTCACAATATCTTTATATTTTAAGATAGCTTCTTTAATTACCTCAGGATGAACTTTTCCTGGTCTGCCACGAACAGGAAGCATGGTAAAAATTACGTAATTCACTATTTGCTATCTGACGAGTTAATAAAGAACGAATAATGTCGTACTGATCCTGTCTAAGCTGTTACTAACAATCACTTCTTAACAACAGTGCCACTGACGAGTAAAAAAATAAATGCTATACAGCAGTATCGCGCTTTATCGCGCTTTATGTGTCATTGCGTTATGACAAAACGCAACGTGATCGCGCGCTTTCTTCTGTTTTATATTGACAGATAAGCAGCGCGTAATTTTGACATAAATTTGGATTTAACATAATAATAGTACATCGAGATTATTCCATAATTTTGTTGATATATGCCTTTATAATACATATTTTTATAATGTATATTTCAATAATATATAATTTCATCATGTGTGTTTAATAATATATTGTTTTTGAATGTAATTTGTATCGAATGCATAAATTGTGATTATATAAAATATAAATAAAATATATTTATCGCTCTAATTATTTTTGTCGTTCTTTTCTTTCCTTATTAGAATTCTTTTGGTACATCTATGATTCTCGAAATATGAGACCGATGTACTGTAGATTTAATTTTCTGTACACTATACGCATCTCAAAATGAGATTGATGTACAATTTAATATTTAATTTATGTATGTCATATATATATATATATATATATATATATATATATAATACATTTTTACATTTATTTAATACTTTTTTACGGTGGTACAAATTAGTACAAATTCAGAATCATTAAAATCTACTGCAATTTGCCGTTTTTCAATGATATTTACTCTGTTAGCTTAAAATTAAGTTAAGCAGGACCACAATTTTGTTTAAATAAAACAAGGTACAAAATTATTTTTGACGGTGCAAAATACTACACGATGAGTGCTGAAAAACGTAATAAATGTAATTCAATTTTACCAATACAATTCTTAATCATCGAAAGAAAGGAATATTATTTTTGAGACTGGTCAAGTTTGGAGTAGCTTTAAGAGGTAAGCAGAAATATTTTGATACTTTTCTTGATACAAATTAGTACAAATTTGTACAAATTCAGAAACAATACAATCTATCGCTTTTTGTCGTTTTTTATCAATTTTTATTCTGTTCTCTTTATATTAAGTCAGCAGGACCACAATATTTTTTTAAATAAAACGAGGTACAAAATTATTTTTGATGGTACAAAATACTACAAGATTAATGTAATTTTGTACCATGAAAAACAATTTTGTATTCTATGTCCTTTAAGAGAAATCGTGATCCTACTGACTTAATATAAAGTCAGCACAATAAAAATGGTTGAAAAAAAAACAAAAAAAGTAAATTTTTTTCTTCTTCGATTATTAAAAATTAAATCAGTAAAATCAAGTTAAATTTATTGCATTTTTCAGTACTTATTGTCTAGTATTTTGTACCATTAAAAATGATTTTATACCTTGTTTTATTTAAAATAAATTGTCTTGTTTTATTTAAAATAAATTGTGGTCCTGCTTTTAAGCTAACAGAGTAAATATCATTGAAAAACGGCAAATTGCAATAGATCTTATCGTTTCTGAATTTGTACTAATTTGTACTATCAAGAAAAAATGAAAAAATCGCGATCCTGCTATCTTCATATTAGGCTTAGATAAAAGAAGGGTTATTTAAAGGGGTAAATATGAATTTTGCGATTTATTTCAAATGGTACAAATTAGTACAAATTCAGTACTAATTGCATGTACCATGGTTTATTTATTTAAAAAATTTTTTTTGGGATCCTGCTAGCTTGATAGCAAGCTAGCAGCGCCACGATTTTTTCTGAACCGGCACATGGTACAAATTTTTTTTTGGGGTACAAAGTAGTACAAAATGGGTACTAAAAAGTGCGATAGGCCCCATTCGATTCTGCTCATTTGGTCCTGCTAGCTTGAGAGAGGTAGCAAAAATAGTATCTATCGCAGAAATTAATGCATTAAGCGGACAAAAAAAAATATTGCACGATATTCTTTTATTACTCGACTGGCGGCGCTTTAGCAGTATGTGCGTCCTGCATGATTAGGCTGCAAGGTGTAGACGCCCAAATGATGTATGCCGTACGAAAACATGTAATTCAGACATTGGATGCAACGGATGGACGATACTGTTCCAATTGCAGAGATCCATTATATCTAACATTTCCGTACAATATGTGTCCACAATGCACGTCGTGAAAAAAAAACATTAAAAAAAGTGTCCACAATGCACGTTGTGAAAAAAAACATTAAAAAAGTGAATAAGACTAAAGTGTGCGAGCAACGGAATAAAAAATTAATGAACATGTCGGTGGTGGAATATTTAAGAAATCGCGAACTTGGCGGAAGAAATTCTCCAATCGCGACTTCCCATCTAAAATCGTATATAAAGATTAGAAAGAGGGATATACGGATTAGAAAGAGGAACCAATTAGAGGCAGCCATTTGCCGAGATTGCTGTTTACCAGGTGGAAATCGAGAAGCGTGTTCCGAAAGGATGCGAGGAATCCATCAGCATAACTATCTTGAATATATGATCAGTTATGATTCTGATTCGGATTCTGATATGGATGCTGATCAATAATTGGAGGTAGGTCGCATGTGTAGGTATTTATTTTCAAATTATTCAAATAATTAATAAATTTTTTTTTTATGTGCAGAAAGAGTCACCACTTTTCCACCGGCCGCCCCACCATCGCCTCTCATCGACACCACCACCACCACCACCACCACTACTACCATATCGTCGTCGCCATCGCCCTTTTATTATATTATTCAATTATATATTATTCAATTATATATTATTCAATTATATATTATTCAATTATATATTATTCATTTATATTTTGTATTCTTTTTTATACTTTTATAATTGTATTATATATATTATATAATTGTATATATTGTGTATTTTAACTTCTTTTAAATTTTGTTCGTACATTATCTTTTACACATTTATATTTTAAATTTTTTTAAATTTTTCTTACAGTATCTTTTTTTTACACACTTTATATAATATACATTTATATTTTAAATTCTTTAAAATTTCTTTTGCACACTATGTATATAATACACATTTATATTTTGTATATTTTAAATTCTTTTGCACACTATGTATATAATACACATTTTATTTTCTTTATTAAAAATTAATTAATTAATATAAAAAAAAATCTGATTTATTTTCCAAATTCCTCTCTCTCCCTCTTTTTTCATTGCTCCATTTATTACTAAATTATAAGAAAACTATTAAAAAATTATATTAAATTATCAAAAATAATTTCATTGCGTGATATCTCTTCTCTCACGTGCGCCATATCACTCCTGTCTCTTTCTTTCCTAGTGTTTACTCTCTCATGATAATTCTCTCGCAAGGAGCTATGCATGAAAGCTGGGACGGGAGAGCACGCCAAAACGCAAAGAAAGTACACCATAATATAGATTTATAACTATTTATTCTGCTTATATATTTAGTATACAAATATAATTTTTGTCTTACATATTAAGAATTAAAAGCTAAAGCTGCCAGCTCGCAATTGACGAGTTGATGCTTGTTGAAAACATCACTCGCGCGTATTACATATGATACTTCTTTCGGATCCGTTACAGTGGACGCGATATTGCAGAATTGCGTAAATTTAACATCAACTGTTTGAATAATTTTATCTAATCGATCAAAAGTTACATCTATGCATTGATCGAGATCGAACATACGATGTAACGTCGATTCGACCATCATCATGCGTACATCCGAAGATTCGAGACTTATGAGTTTGACATCGTTAATCGTACGAACTCTCACTGTTAGCGGTCCAACGCTTATGAAATTTTAGTCATCTTTAGAGTCGTTCCGAAGTAAATTTTGAATATTGCGACGTTGCTCGTAGAGTCCTTTCCACGTTTCGAGAGATAATATCAGTTCCTTTCCTCGATGATCTCCTATTGCAATCTCCACGTAACTCGGTGGACCCACGTTGATACCAATTTCGAGGAATTTGAATTCCGTAGCTGTCAATGCGTATCGTCTACCTAGTATACGAGTCGCACGACGCTCCAACGAAATGCTATAGAAAAATTAAAATTAAATAATAGTAATAATAATAAAATTATAAAAATAGAAAAAAGTTAAATGAAACTTACTCATCACATTTGTTCTCAAACGATGAAGTTTTATTACGACTCGGCACGTAATTATTATTCACGCGTCTTCCGACGTCGCTGCCGCTACTGCTTCTTTCGACGTAGAACATTTCTTTGAAGGTAATGAAAAGTGAAACACGAGCGGTTAACGCGAGACTGATCGTACAGGAATTAACCGGGTATACGTGACGCTCATCTTCCAAAAGTATAATGTGGTGGGGAGATCAATGCTTCTAACGCTTTGAATTTTAGGAGAAGGGTGAAATAACGCTCAGATAAAATATTCTTAGAAACGCAAGGAAAGGTCTAGGGAGGGGGGAAATAAGAGATAAAACACATTTTAATGTTTACATATTTGTTTTATTTTCTTGCAATTCTTTCTGGCGTTGCGACCACCAGTTAAATATTTTAAATACATTTTGTAATGTGCAATTCTTAACATGTTTTCCACATCGCATACTATTGATAATATTTAATTTATTTAAAGCATCAATATCTTCGTAATCTGCATCCAAGGTTTCAATAATATAGCCATTCCTCGTATCGTCTAGTATATCGGTCATTTTCGCTTTTCAAGTCCTTTAACGTATACGACAGATGATTCTTCTTCTTCTTCTTCGTGTATCGTACCAATGACAGCTGTTGTAATTACACGCTGAGCCAAACCATACGGAACGTTTCCGTCTTCCCATTGTAATCCATGATGATTTCTAATCAGCCATGAGACTTGACATCGCTCAGATTTTGTAAGCACGTTCCACGGTACGGGACTTGCGAAAAAGTAATGCGATAGAACGTATCCCTTTCTCAAGACTGCTGCTTCCTTCACGACAAAATTTTTCCCAACGATAAATCCTTGCAGATCCACAAACGTTGGTACGGACATGATGAGATCTCTCTCTCTTCGATACGCCAGTTGAGAGGAATGACAAAACTGTAAAACCATCTCGCAAGACTTTGATTTATATCATGCTCCTCTTCCCCCTCTCCCTTGTGCTCTTCCCCCTCTCGCTTAGGTGATTTTGCGTACAACGTTGGTCAACGGATTGTACTGGATCATGCGATCGTGTATGATGAGACAATACGCAGTGGTATTCGGCGGCACGTTCTCCTTACACTCGAATTCCAATCTCACATCCACGGTCGCGCTCTTGACCGATTCGTTTTGTCGAGAACAATCGATAATCATGAACGGACCGTGTTGTAGAAACTTCAGGACGGTGAGACTCGGCTCGAGATACTCATGTCCGTAATAATTCTTGCAGAAGCGTGCGTATGTTTCATACAGAATGGCATATCTACTTTTTTCGAAATCCAGATTCATATCGTCGTACGGATAATATTCCGAATTCAGATAGAGTTTCACGTTGATCAAATTGCAGTCGTCGAATGCACCCACATCCTTAGACATGTCATTCTTCCGACCTGTCTGCAGAGCGAAGATAACGTATCGTGGTTTCTCCAGCTGAGTCGCAGTCTTAATGGCCCACGAATGCTTGGTTGTAAACTGCAATAGCGGATACTCGTACAGATCCCACGAGCGAAAAGCCATGCATCTTGAATATGTCGATCACAGGCTCCTGCACCGAACTTCCAAGCAGACAATTGTTGTCGTTGCGCGATCGTATCAAGATCAATTCGTGACGAGCGTTAATCACCACGCGTCTGTAATCCTCGCAAAATCCCAGCAACATGTAGAGCGGTACGCAAAAATTGAAATGTCCATGCGCGTAGGTAGACGTCTCCCAGCCGGCATTTTTCAAAATCACATGTCTATCGGTTGATGCTGTTGCATAGTTTTTGAGCATAGTAGTTATTCCTACGTTTCTATTGCGATCAATCTCAACACCGTCGAGTTCGTATCGAATCTCATCGAACATGAATGCGACGCAATTTTTTCCCAGTAACACTTCATTTTCTCCTCCAGCTTATGGTTTGTTTTTTGTTAGTTTTCCCTCGATGTATAGGAAACTCTCATGCGGCAGCGTATACAGATCCTGTTGTTGTATGGGTATTCTTATCTCGTCATTGTGTTCGAACGTTGTATTGGCGAACGGGTTGTACGTGTGAGTCTCGATCTTGACGATACGATCGTCAAAGATAGGATATTCGTCACCGATGTTGAGGATGTCGGTCATCGTTCAGCTGTTTCGCACCGCGAATCCCAAAGATTGCAAAAACGCAACGTTCGATGTGTTGAGTTTCTTTTTCTCGGATGATTGGATATTAGCGAACGTCGATGTTGTTGTTGTTGTTGTTGTTGGTGTCACTGATTTCATAAAGATTGTGTTATCTCTCACGTCTTTCGATCCGTTCAACACGAGCATCTCATACGTCGCATACGTACGTTATCGCTGCAACCGTCGTACGTGCAATCTTACGGTGATCTCTTCTCCTCGAAAATCGAGCAATCGTCCGTTTTGGTCGACAACGCGTAACGTTAAATCCGTAATGCTCCGCGCGATGATCGGCAGGTAAATGATCTGCGCTGGAGTTTCCGATATCTTATATCCCGGCGGTACCCTCGGTGAAAATTCATGTATCGTATGAACGAGTTTGCCGTTGTTGTACGCGCCCGCGGTCACGTTACATTCTACGCGGATAATATTAACGTTGATAATGTTAATCGGCATGTTCGATTCGTACCATTTTCCCGATTCGAGAATACGATTCGAGAATCCTAGCAGCGATCCAATGTTGCCGGGTTTGCTAAAGTTTAATCTGTATGCGCATTTGATCTCGCTCCTCATCGTATTATAATTAGTGCGGAACTCTATCGGATATTCGTCATCTTCATTGACACCGTCGTCATCTTCATTGACACCGTCGTCAATGTGTTTCGTATTGTAAATAGTGCGGAACACTATCGGATATTCGCCATCTTCATTAACACCATCGTCAATGTGTTTCGTATCGCGATGTTGTCGTGAAATTGCACGTTTCAAAAATTCATGTATATCTCGCAACTCGTACGATCCCTTGGGAATCGTAATTTCCGCGTCGTCTTTGCCAAAGTAAAATTTATTATTCGAGGAATTCACATTCGGTATTGTGTGATAAGTTTCAAAATCCGTTAGACCGAGTTCGTATGCATCGTCGCCCAAATCTATGGTGGGAAAGAAGTTTGCTGTGAGAACGTTACTCTTCCCACTCAACGTGAATGTCATAGACATGTCGGCAAAACTGTTTAACGAATACTGAGTTAAATAGCGCAATATCAGTCTTTAAATTCGCACGCATCGACCGTTCGAAGAAATTGTAAGCACAATTGTCCACAGATGCTCTGATCGTAAGTTTGAACAGGTGTGTAATTGTACTGTATCTTCGTTCGACGTTTCGTCCGACATATCGCACCAGTTCAGTTGGTGGTCGAAGATTGCCGAAACTGTCGAAATATATAACGCGATTTCCCCTCTTTGCATACGCTACCCAATGAGTACCTGGTCCTTCGACGCTATCCAAATTTACGATGCCGCTCTCGTTTTGATAAATACAACCGATCGGTAAAGAGTTGCGCATGAAAACATCTCTAAAATATGGAATGCGCATACGTTTTGCCAGTTGCAGCAATTTTACGTTGGTAGTTGCACCCTGCGGCATTTTTAGCGTCTCTTTGACGTTTTTTTTTTTTTTCTCGGTGAGGCTCCTCGTCCGTGTTTGTAAGGAGCGAGATATAATCCATGACCTTCCATGGCGCGATTGTGACGTAGCATCTCCTGCAACTGACGTTGCGCGGCTTTTCTATCGTTCATCACCTTCGCTACACCAGCCGCTCCGATCAGGGATCCGAGCTCTCCCAACATTGGTAGAATCGGCAATATGCCGCCGCATTTCGCTACCGGAAGTATCCGTTTCTTCACCGTTCTTTTCTTCGTCTTCGTTGTCTTCAGATCCATACCGAGCTTCGTCTTAGCTTTCATTGCTGTCCAGACAGCTGTAGCGGCGGCTCTCTCACCGAGAGTCGAATCTCTCGCAACGATGCGATTCCGCGCTTTCTCGGCGAGTATCCTATCCGCAGCGTGTCTCTCGGTGAGATCGTTGCTTCGAGAGTATGCTATATCGTGTCCGCGACACGCAGCGTCCAATGGATTTATACCTCGATCATCTCTGGCTAATCGCTTCTCCAACCGTGTACTTGGCCCGCAAAACTGATAGCCGGGAATATGTAATTCGATCGGAAGTGCGTTTATCGCGTGATTTAATAGGCCTCTACCTATTTTCGTTGACATTCGCTGCAATTCTTTATCAATGGCGCCGGACCGTCGATGTGCGTTTCGGCGCTGCCACGGCTGATTGTAGTGTTTGTAACAGCGACGAAACGTCTGAACCTCCGGATCCGCCTTTATATATTCTGGAAGCTTGTCCCACACGTAGTGAACGTGATCACCGCACATTCGCAACAGAACTGCTTTCGACACAAATTGTAGCTGTTCGACGCTCAAATCGCAAATGTCAGAAGGACTTGATAGCAGAATGAACATTTTTTCTCTACTGAGCGACTCGTGATTTCGCGCACCTATAAATAGGCAGGCGTTCGATCCAATCAACAGTGTTGAAAAAATGAGATTCGTACGACAACCTTTGACGATTTACGTGAGAAATTGCGATAGCAGATTACGATTAATGGGGGACAACGCGGAGATGCGCAGGTACGGTACGATGTTACCGACTACTATACGCGCGATCATATGCGGACCCTCGAATTGTGGTAAAACCCAACGTTCTGATAAGTCTACTGGAAAGTCCGCACGGTGTACGTTTCGAGAATGTGTACGTGTATTCGAAGTCGTTGCAACAGCCAAAATATCAATATCTGGAGAATTTGTTGACGCCGATCGACGAAATCGGCTACTTTACGTTCTCGAATAACAGTGACGTCATTCCACCGAGCGAGGCACATCCAAACTCGATTTTCGTCTTCGATGACGTGGCGTGCGACAAGCAAGATACGATAAGAGAGTACTTCTCAATGGGTCGTCACTCGAACGTCGACTGCTTCTATCTTTGTCAGACGTACGCGAGAATACCAAAACATCTTATACGCGACAATGCGAACCTGCTGATCTTGTTTAAACAGGATGGTACCAACTTGAAACACGTGTACAACGATTATGTGAATACTGACATGTCGTACGAGGATTTCAATAAATTATGTCGTACTTGTTGGCAACAAAAGTATGGATTCCTAGTGATAGATAAGGACAGCTCGCTTACGAACGGGCGATACAGAAGAGGATTTAACGTGTTCGCGATACCGCAAAACGATTAGTCGCTGCCAACATTTTGTCGAGAAGGGTGAAACGCTTGACATTCCGTCAATATGGCTGAAAGCGATAATATTCGTGAGCGTGAAAAGATTGCGAAGGAGATTGAGAAAACGAGCGAATCGATCCGCAAGAAACATCGCGCTTTAAAGACCGGTAAGATCGACGACGATATCGCGGTCAAAACCCATTTTAGACCTATTATCGAGCCACTACAAAAAATCGCCGACAACTCTAGCTTTATCGCGATGAAAAATGAGCCGAAGAGTTACGCTGACACTATAATTAAAACATTACCCATCAAGCGGTATAAGGAGAAAGAGGAGGAGGAGGAGGAGGATGCGACACCGAAAAAGAGGAAACGATTGAAGGCTAAACGTTTATTGACGCCGCGTACATTGGATGAACCGCTGCTAACCTCTACACCGCTGATAACCTCCACACTGTCCGGGACAACGAGAACCGTACAATCCAGGATACCCAAATTACTTGATGAGATCGAAGAAGTTCTCGAAAAATCCCAAAAAAACCTGTTTCAAGAGGAAGTTTTCGAAACCTCGGGCAACCCGCTCGAAACATCCGTTCGAAACAGATTACAAACGTCGGAAGGTCAAGAAGTGTTACGAGAACACTTGGGATCACTGGGGCAAAAATACATAGGTGCTCTTCTTAGCGGTGACGACAGAAAAAACACGATTGATCACGTGTACGGCGTCTATTTCGACGAGAATGGAATGCGTCTCGGTAACAAACGATTCGACATTGACAAAGATGACTCTATAATCATAGATAAAGTAAGGTATATTGGTACACCAGGATTATACGAGTTGATCTTCAAGAGAATTCCCGACGACGTCATATACACTGAGGACGATGTGCAAAAATATAAGAGCATATTGATGGCGACGAGTGCGCATAAACGTCAATATGATGCGCAAGGCCAATTAAAGAGCAACAAGGGATACAAGTATAAACAAATAATCGCACCGTTGATGTCGATCGAATCGAAAAAGAAAAAAACGGGAACGGGAGTATTCACGCCTCGCGAGATGACGCTAACCGACAATAAGATCGATTACGTGCACTGGGACGATCCCAACGAGCTAGTGGATCGCCTACGATTGCTCGACGCTTCGCGCCGAGCTGGTCACAACGCTCACGACAACGAGATCCTGTCGATCATAGAGGAACTTCGCGAAGCTGGCCTTATTATAAATTAAACGGTGTCTCAACAAAACTAATCAGTCGATCGACGTTACTCACATCGAAAAAAAATGCCTATCAACAAATTTGCATTATTCGAACGGAGAAATGAAGAAATCTGCACAAGCGATCATTGGAGTAAATTGGTGACAAGTTACTTGCGTCGAAACGCTCTGTGTCGCGTCGCTACGGACTATGACGCGAGGTCGCGCAAGATTCGTCGTGTAGCGCAACCTGAGGCTGATACCGATGCAGTCAACAAACTGTATGTGGAACAATATGTTAAAACGTTGAAGAATCAACAGAAAGAATCAGACGAGAAGCTGATTGCGTTTGAGAAGGATATGCGAGCTTTGCAGATTGCGATAAACGAACTTCGACGTGCGATTAACACTAATTCAGAAACGGCTATCAACCTATAATGAGCTGTAGCGAACAGTTTAGGAGCAGCTATTGTACAATTATTAAACATCTACAAAGGCTTATCGAGCGGCTACGAAGGATTATCAAACTACAATGAGTGACAGCGATCGAAGAGGAAACGACCTCGAACGGGTTAGCAACGGCTATTGAACGGCTATTGAACGGCTATTGAACGACCTCGAACGGGTCAGCAACGACTATTGAACGGCTATTGAACGGCTATCGAACGACAGTGAACGGCTACGAACGGCTAATGAACGGGTCAGCAACGGCTATTGAACGGCTGTCGAACGGCTATTGAACGGCTATTGAACGGCTACGAACGGGTCAGCAACGGTTATTGAACGGCTGTCGAACGACAGTGAATAGCTAAAGAGTGACAACGAATAATAAAACGCATGGTGATACGTATCGTTTATTTGATCAACGAATCAAAAAAACAACAATGAATCGACGATTGGGAATAAACGAGGAAGCGAAGAAACAACATAGTTTGGAGAAACGGCAGTTGGTGAATGAACTGCACGCACCGGCGAGAAAAAATTTCCCCCGAAGACACGTCATAGTGCGGGGATACGATGACCTGTGGCAAGCCGACATCGAGATGCGTCCGTACTCTCGTTTCAACAGAGGTTACAACTACATACTCACTGTCATCGATGCGTTGAGCAAGTACGCGTGGGTCGTACCACTCAAGAGTAAAGGTAGAAGCGAGACACCTGACGCTATCGCCGAGATAATTCGAGATAGCAAGAGGTGTCCGAAAAATATACAGACCGATATGGGGAAGGAATTTTATAACGTCGACGTGCAACGGCTCATGCGAAAACATGACATCAATCATTATTCTACATATTCGACATTAAAGGCATCGATCGTTGAGCGATTCAATCGCACGCTGAAAAACGACATGTGGAAGATGTTTACGCTAAATGGATCTTACAAGTGGATCAACGTGTTGCCGGAACTCGTATCGAATTACAACGCGCGCAAGCATCGAACGATCGGTATGCGGCCCGTCGACGTTACCCCCACGATCGCTGAAAGACTCTTGGCTACTGTGTACAACCATGTAAATATCGCGGGGCCGGCGAAATTCAAAGTAGGTGACTCGGTACGCGTTAGCAAGTACAAGACAGTTTTCGAGAAGGGTTACACGCCAAATTGGACACCGAGGTGTTTTAAAATTATAAAAGTGCAGCATACTAATCCGTAAGCTATCTACTTGAGGATTATCGCAAAAAATCTATCGCTGGAGCGTTCTACGAACACGAGTTGCATCGCGCGAATTATCCGGACGTGTATCTCGTGGAGAAAGTACTGCGCAGGAGGGGTGATGAGGTTTACGTGAAATGGCTGGGATTTGACAATTCACATAATTCTTGGATACATAAAGACAATGTGATTTAATTAATCATACAGTGTTTATTTTTTAATTTTTGGAAAAAAATATATATGTATAACATTATAATATTTGAAAAAAATAAAAATATACATAAAATATACATAAAAAATCCTTATCAATATTCCTTTCTATAGTACATGTATTTTTAATAAGTTATAATAAGATGTATGAGATACACATAAAAATATATGAAATATAAAAAAATACAAAAATCCTTATTAATATTCCTTTCGATAGTACATGTATTTTTTTTTTTTAATAAGATAATAAGATGTATGAAATATACACTACATTACATAAAAATATATGCAATATAAAAATTTTTATTAATAATTCTTTTAATAGATAATTTATCGCACACATTTTACATTTTATATATTTTACATTACATATTACAATGGTATCCTATAATGTCCCCACGATAATGTATCTGTGGTTTCGGGTACGATATACCGCTTATCGTCGTACGGACTCAAAGCAATTTTCGTCTCGCGGATCGGTATACTGGTGCAGTTTAGATCGTATACACGACTGCTGGCGGTCATTTCAATTTCTTCTTTCAAACACCGCGTGTAATCGTCAAACGTTTATCGTTCTCGCGACAATGTTGCTCTTGACGCCTTTAACTTTTTTTGTATCCTTTTCCCATCGACTCGTAATGCGTACATCTTTGCTCTGAGCCCGACGAATTCGGTCATTATGGCACCGTTATTTTCGTCCTTCATCAGGCCCGGTACTTTTTTATTTTCAAGCGGTATACCGTACGCATTGTACCGCATAATCGCTCGTGTCAAATCTGGCGATATCGCGCTTCATGTTCTCATACACATCAACGCACTCAATGTGATATATCAAACTATCTGTGTCGGTACATAATCTTACATTTATCGCGATACTGAGGAGACATGTACTCGTGATGAAATTCATACAAACATATCTTGGATATGTCGAGTATGCACATACCACACATAAATCGGTTGTAGAATTTCACCTCGAGTTTCGCAATTCGCCGCAATCAGTGATTTTTCCGAAAAAAACGCTTCTGTATGGGAAATTCGGTTTTCGCGATCATCGCTTCCGCNCCAAGGTATAGCACCTTCACTATTAAATATTTACAAAATTCTTCATGAATCTGCATTGCTCGACGAGAGCTATTATTAGAACCGCACTGAGTAATGTCTACGAATGCACTATTATCTATGCAACCTCTCCAAGAGCCTGGAACAAAGCCGTCATCATCTTCCTGATCAATTAGTGTTGGAGTAACATATTGATTTTCTCCATCATCAATATCTCTCCGACGAATCCAATTATGAAGGCATACAATAGCTTCACAATTGAAATATTTTTTCCATGCTACAATTGATTGGTCGCTTCAAAATTCTCCATTGGCTGACTAGGATACCAAACGTATTTTCAATTGTTCTCCTGGCTCGACTCAATCGATAATTATAAATATTTCGCTCGTCGTTTTAAACCGCCTTTTCCTGGATAAGGCCGCATCAAATAATCTGTCAATTGAAAGGCTTCATCGCCCATCAGAACATATGGCAAAGATGGTCCACCTGGGCTGAAAGGTTCTGGTGCAGGTACATTCATTTCCTTTGAATTGAATTTTAAACCCATCTTTTGAATCTTTAAAAATACCACCATCACTGTGGCGACCATAGGCTCCAATATCGACAAATGTGAACATATATTGCCGCGTCACAGATTCCGAGAAGCACAATACTATGACTGTTTTTATAGTTATAAATAGGACGAGCCTGCGTTAGGTGGACACTGGGGAAAAAAATCATATAAGCATCAAACTTGTAATTTCAATGATAAATATACCATTGATCAGATAACATTACCTCAATAACAACATGTTTACCATCAATTGCTCCTATACAGTGATTGAAATCCCATTTCTCTTGAAATTCTTTAGCAAGATATAACCATTCCTCTGTAGTTTTTGATGGTGGCATAATTTCTTGACGAATAGAGTTCCATATAGCATCACATGTCTCACCTATAACATGGCTTATTGTTGATACTCCAGCGAGATAATGAAATGACATCGAATGCATTGAATCACCAGTTGCTAAATATCTAACAATAAATAATTAGATCAAATATTATTTAATAATTAAAGTAATTCAATTATAAATAAAGACAAATAAACCTCAATGTTATAGACAATCGCTCTGCAGGTGGTAATGGTTCTCTAATTACAGTTTGTTTAGTGACTGCAGGTGCTACTAAATATAACAATTCCTCAAATTGTGTAGCTGTCATACGATAATAATTCCGGAATTTCTCTGGCGTTAGTCTCGGTACAGATGCATAATAAAATCCATGTTCACGTCGTTTTTCAAATAATGGATCAATCCAAAATCTCTTTTTTTTTATATTTCTTTTTTAATTTATACATTCATTAATGCATATAGCTGCTATTAGTCTATTTCGTCGTCGTTCCTCCTCATTTTTATTGTGCATAATCGCGGCAAGTTGACAGGTCCACTCGTGATATCTTTCTTCATATGACATTTTGAAGTATTTATTTCACACGACACAAGTCAAATAATCGTCAAAAATATCGCTAGCCCATTTACACGAGCGGCAGTCAAAGTCAGCGACATATGAAATCACGTGACTCATTTGTCGCTAAATCTGAGCGACGAGCGACACCATGAAAACGTACCTTAAAGCACGATTAAAAATTGTTTTTGGCACTATAGTAATTTCAAAAGTATTGTAACAGATCATTGTACGTTATCAAAAGCAATTTTAAATATTTTAGCACGTAAACAAAAGTTTGACTCAACTGGACTGTTTTACATGAGGCAGAAGCATTGCTAGAAGAGGACAAATCGTCGACCAGATTTTCGTAAACTATCGGAGTTTCATCAGTCATTGCTACGTCATCCGTCACATTCTTGTGTGCTAATGACTGCAGTCTATATATAAAAAATGAAACCATTAACACAATTAATAATTAATTGAAAACTCAATTCAATTTAAAAATTTTATTCTTCAGTAAAAAGGTACTGCAATACTTACGGATGGAGTACTGATTGCGGTGCACTTACACCAGTAGTTAGATTTATTGTGTTTGTGCGAATTCTTAAACCATCATTTGAAGAAGTCACGAGAGGTAAGATATTGTGTTTATTTCCCAGTATTTCGGATAGTTCACTGTTAACAATATGTCAGTATTAGATAAAATATTAGGTCAAGTATTAAGTCAGTATTAGGTCAAATATTAGATTATATAATACTAATCACTTTTAAAAAAATTTCTCAAGGAGAAATGATAATTGCAAAGACATCTAAACGATGTCAAATAGATACTTTTTACATTTTGATTCGATATCTTTTCAATCATCAATTTTCCCTCAATTCAACACTACTGACTATGTACCTTTCGTAACTACATGTTGTCCGTCCTCTTCCTGTTTTTTTATTGTTTGTACACCATATGCTTATATGCCCGTTCCATCGTTTTAAATTTGTTTTCAACTTGTAGCGGGGAGACATTATATCCAGACTTTGTCATCGTATTAGCAATATGAATCTACATTGATTTTAATGTTTTCAACTTTCTGGACGGAACAAGTTTTCTATTCTCTCGATATAAAGAAATAAAAAAAAAAATAAAGGAATAAAAGGAATAAAAAAATAAAGGATATAAAGGAATAATAATAAAAAATAATAATATAAAGGAATAAAAAATATTTAGTAGATTCGTCACTCCATGAAAATGAAGAATCAGCACCATGATTCCTTTTAATTGTGGCAGATTCATTTGTTATTGCTGAAGTAGATGTTTCATCAGCAGTGTCAATATTATTTGTTGTTGCTGAAGTAGATAATTCATCAGCAATGTCAATATTTGATGCATTGTTTGCTTTATCATTTAAATTATCTAATTGAATCTGATACAGTATCCAACTGGGCAAATCATTGCCTTGGCGTCCAATGATAGTGAATTCTTAGGAATTAAGAACTTCAATCCATCTAAACAATTTAATATACCAAAAAACATAAGTATAACAATAAATTATAAATACTCAAATACACGATTATTTAATTTTTATCACAATAAAAAAATTATAAAATTGAATAATAATAAAATAAAAATCTTTATTTGAAAAATAACGTACCAAAGTTTTAACAATAATTGAAATTGCAATTAAATTAGCTATATTGAATAATTTCTATTGAATAATAATATATTTTTCTAACCTTTGGACGTGCAGAGAATTTTGTTACCGCCGACAATACAATTTTCTTTGGAATCTCGAGCAATACTTGCAAATTTTACTTGCAAATTTTCTTTTTGTATAGTGAACAGCTAAAATATGTGTTAATATAAAATATTAAAAATGTCATTAATGAACATCTTTTAACATCATAAAAGCATTCATTTTAATAATGTAATAGCTGTTTCATAAAGGTTTTACCGGTAAATATTTCTTCGATGTTCAGGTCTCGTTGATGTTAATCATGCATAGGTTATATTTCGCGGGAATCGTAGGTATACACTTTTTACAAATTTCACACCTCCTCAAGACCAAGTGTAAAAAGTATAGGGAAATCGCCACTATAGTGTAGCTACACTCGCAAAACGAACAGCGTACTCTGACGTCACTTCTTCTAAAAGAAACGTGATAGTGTACACTTTCTATAAAAGTGGAGAAAGTGTAGGTAAAACGAACAAACCTTATAACACTACGGAAAAATTATTGGCAATTGTATGGGCTGTTAAACATTTTAGACCATACATATATGGAACAAAATTTAAAATTATCACGGACCATAAACCTTTAATATGTTATTCAATGTAAACGATCCCGGATCGAGATTAATCCGATGGCGATTAAAACTCGAAGAATATGATTACGGAATCATACACAAGGCTGGAAGAGCAAACGCAAATGCCGACGCTTAAGTCGCAACGCGATACCGGGACCATCGCTGGAAAAGGATGAAGAAATTCTAAAGATAGAAGAAGAAGAAGAAACAAATACTGATAATATAAAAACATACACAGAAGAAGAGAAAAAAACAGATATTATCAGAGTATCACGATGCACCTATAGGAGGGCATCAGGGAATTGAACGAACAATTAAAAGAATCCGATTACAACATAATTGGAGAGGCCTAACAAAAGATGTCGAACAATATATTGCAAAGTGCGAATCTTGCCAAAAAAATAAATTATCAAGAAAAAACAAAGTACCGTTAGTAATCACGGACACGCCTAACAAACCGTTCGAAAAATGCGCCTTAGATATTGTCGGACCACTAACCATTACCACTAATGGAAATAAATACTTGTTGACTTTCCAGGAATTTAACAAAATTCAGTAAAGCAATACCGATACCGAATCAGGAAGCAAATACCGTTAGCAAGGAATTTGTTACAAAAATAATTTTCGAGCACAGAATACCGGAAAAAATCCTGACGGATCCAGGAACGAATTTCATGAGCGAAATCTTTAAAAATACCTGTAAGTTATTGAAAATAAATAAAATCCAGACAACCGCATACCATCCGGAAAACAACGGCGCATTAGAAAGATCTCATGGAACATTGGCTGAATTTACGTCATTACATAAGCGAAGATCAAATGGACTGGGACGAATACCCTTTGCGATGTTCACGTACAATACAACACCACATACCGCCACGGGATTTATCCCCTTCGAATTAGTTTACGGGCACCAGGCCGAGATACCAACCGCATTAACGAAATCGCCCAAACCAACATATAATTACGATGACTACGCGCAAGAATTAAAAGAAAGACTACGTGCAACTAATCAGCTTGCAAAAGAACATTTAAAAGAAGAAAAATTCAAAGCAAAAAAGCAGTATGATAAAAGTACAAAGGAAGGACATTTTAAAATAGGCGACAAAGTATTGATTTACGACGAAACTCTACGACGAGGGAGATTAAAGAAATTAGAATCGTTATGGACTGGGCCATATACGATCTTAGAGAAAAATTCAGACGTAAATTACACCGTAAAAAAGAGAAGAAAAACCGTGCGCATGCACATAAATAAATTAAAATTATTCATAGAAAATTAAGGAAAAAAATGAATAAAACTTACCAGGAAGGAGGCTGCAGCACCCCGCTACGGCCTGCGCGGCGCTCACAGGCCAGCCGCCGAAAACTGCGACGGTCCAGCTGCCGCTGGAAACGAAGACGGGCCCACAGCCCAGGAAGATCCAATGGTTCCCAGGGCACTATCAAACGGACCTGCCGAGTGCCGGTAGATAAATCCATCTGCACCGACAAACCGTATGGTTCACGAAGATAAACACGGTCACACGCCCGACCAAAGGGCTCGGGAGGTAACACCCTCTCGTCGGCAGGCACTCGCGACATCAGTTCAATAAATTCTAACAGGCACTCCTCGTTAATAAACTTTTCTAAATTAGTATACATGATGAAAACCAACCGTTCACGATGGAATACAACAAGAAAGTGACGAAGACGAATAAGCTAACCGTGGAGTTAGTCAAGAAAAGTAATAGATAAGAAAACAAAGAAACGCAAAGAAGGCATAATATAATGCCTAAAATATATAATTACAGAACACTGACGCTGAGAATCAACCCCGTCCGCACCAAGAAAGATGAAACCCGTCTTCCATTCGAAGTGACGGAATTTGATAATACGCCGGGAATATATTATGAAAAAATTGGACACCTGCATTAAACCAACCGAATGTAGAAGCTAGTTATAAAATTAGATATAACTGAACTAAACGATAGAACATGGCAAGTAAACCAGTACAAACAAGCAAGTTTGGACACGTTACATTTGCCCACCGTTCAATTGGACACAGTTCTTTTGCGCACAGTTCTTTTGCGCACATTACTTTTGCCCATAGTTCTTTTGCCCACAGTTTTATAAACCCATGTGAAATCCCAGTTTGCGTTGCAAAGTACACGCACAGACTGCAGCCCCCCACGCCCGCCCCGTTGCAAACCCATGTGAAACCTCCCTTTGTATGTAAAAGTATATGTGCGCAATTGAACATATGAGCAAAAGTATTGTGCGCAAAAGAACTGTGCGCAAAAGAACTGTGTCCAATTGAACGGTGGGCAATCTTATGTGTCTAATAGCACGGTGCGCAATTGTAACGTGTCCAATTGTACTGTGCGCCAATGAGCCACTCCCTTTACCCACCCGATGGCGTGCGGCTTCCTTCGCCTTACTGTTTTTAATGTAACTCTTGGATCTGGGAAGATGTTGATATAAAATGCTGTGCAAAAAGTTCGCGAAAGCATGCAAAGAGCTGTTAATAGATAACACTATAATTCTGAGAAGAAAATTCTGTTTATGAATCTTTGGCAAACCATAGGCTCGTGGAATAATCCCGTCAGTAAGTAAGAGGGATTTATAACGGCTAATAGAAATATAATCAAACTTTCGCCATCTGGCCAACAAAGATTTCAAATTATTACAAACTTTTTTAGTGGAATCTTTGGTTATAACTGTGTAAGTGCTGTCATCAAACAAAAGATTCTGCATTTTGGTGATGTAAATATCCCTGTCCAAAACCACCGTTACATTTCTCTTATCGGCTCTAGTAATAATAATGTTCGGATGATCAGACAAAAATTTTTTGTAAGTTTAAGTTTACCAATGATATCCTTTTCCAATTGTTTGCGAGCGAATCCGACAGTGGATAGTAGAAGAGGAAGGTCTTTCAATGAGAAAAAGTGCGCTTCGTTTACACAAAAAAGACAAGACTTTATTAGAGTCAAAAATTAAGAATCACAAGTGTTTAGTGCGGTATCGCGAGCGGTGTAACGAGATTGCGATTGCACTAGCGGTTTTTCTGAGTCGTATGCGGATAATCGTAGTCAAGTCGAAATAGCGGTCGTTATAAGCATTTGATCAGCAGTGTAACAAAAGAGAGATATGCGGAAGTCCAAGTGTGTAAGCGGTATAACGAAATAGCGGTTTTAACAGAGCGGTTTAGCGAAGCGGTTTGACAAAGCGGTTTGACTACGATAGCGAAAAGCGAAAAGTGCGAGACTCCGAAAAGTGCAAGACTTCGATGAGTCCACGCGCGATACCCATTATATAGCGAGCGGAATATTGGACCCGTTGCGACGTGGACCAATTAATTTGATATTTTAGCGGTGACTTTTTGGCGCCACGAATAATTGGTCGCCGATGAGATCTGACGTTAAGATTTTTACAATTGTCATGCGCACGATCTTTTTCGATCAGCTGATTGGCAATCAGCTGATCGTGACGTATGGGCGTGCATGCCCGTGCGTTGCGTTGACTTTGGCGACGGTTGGCATTGTTTCGCCAAATGTTTGTAACGAGCGTTTCATATGCGGCGCAAAAAATGTAAGATAACGCGGTCGGTTCAGTTTTTCAGGCAAATAGATAATTCGAGAAGTTTCTCGTGGCTCGATAAATTCGAATTCTCGGATTTATTAAATTGAAAAATGCGAATTTTAGCTACACGAATTGTTTGGTCGAAATGACGATTATGAGTTTCGAACATCAATTCAGTAAAGGATAAAGGAGAGGACAAAAACTTATTAAGAAAATAGGTGTATTGGTTACGTAAATAGTAAGAAATTTGAGGATCAAGTCTGTAAGCGTTAGATTCAAAAAATTTAATAAAATCAAAAATGTTACTTTGTAAATTATTCTTTGCCGGAAGACTGAATTTATCGTAATTTATTTAATTATAGAAGACATTAAACATTAAACGGATTATTGCCTTTTTTCATTTTATTTATATGATTTTTATCTTATAATCACTTTGTATAATTTATTAATAAAAATATACATAGCTTTAAATGATTTCTGTTTCTGAAAAGCTATGTCAATTCTAGATTGCTTCGTCTTTACTGGAATTGACACACAGGAAGATACTGGTACCTCCGAATGTATTGATGTGCTTGATAATATCGAAAAAGTAGGAGATAGAAGTTGCTCTACGAAATAGAATTCCTTGTCCGTCTCAGTATGTTCTTGAGATTATCAATATAACAAAGAAACAATTATAGAATATTGTTTAATTTTATAATCACAAGACATCGAACAAATTATACAAAATTTTAATTTGATTAATGAATGTAATAATACATCTAGTTCTACTATTAGAGAGGGAATTGATCTGATTCAACACATCATTGTGTATATGTCAAAATTTGAATCATCTTTTATATAAATATTATTACTGTAATTTTTCTTCTTTTTGATGTTGTTGCTACTTGTACTTCCTCTTCAGAAGCGATATTGTCCTTCTTAAGTTGCATGTCAAGAATGTCAGGATGTGAACGTGTAAGATGAAAGCGCAAATTCGTTGTATTTCCCGCAATTTTCACAATGTGCTGGCAAATTTCACATCTTCAGCAGATTTTATGAAGAATTTCCAATGGCTGCTTTTGGGAGGCACTATGAAATATAAAATTGAACAATTCGAAATTCGAATTCATCTTTTTAATAATGGAATAATAAACATATTATTAATTTTATTTTATTTTTATTTATTCAATACAAACGGGATAAGTCCCTTTGGTATACACAATAAACAAAAAAAATTATATCTTTACAAATAATATAAAGCGGAACAATAATAACATACGGGATAAAAAAAAGTTGCATATTAGACAAAATAAAGAGTGATATGAAAATAAATGACAATAAATAACAACAAAAAATAAAAATTAAAAGGTAAAAATAAAATTACCGCAGACAAGCTAACAGCGATTTTATCACGATGGACAGTGATGACTGGAAGAAATCAACATTAAACTAAACACTACACAACAATAAATTTATTGCTCACGATACACATCCGATTTAATAGTTTATTCTTTCCAAATTCTGTGCGCTGTGTCTTTTCAAAAAATAACAAGCCATTCTTAGTAGCCTAGCCGGCGCATGCAGCCCAACACGGCACAGTAATTCAGAGCAAATAACGCGAAAATTGATTAGTTTATATAGCAAAATTAAATCAAAAAGAGTTCTCTTGTTTTCCAATGTGATGAGGTGAAGCCTCATTAGCAGGAGGTCGTAGGAGTGATCCGAAAATTGCATTGGATTTTCCGTAAGGAAACTAATTCTACATAGGAAACGGTGCTGAACCCCTTCGATCATTTTACAATAATTTGCATGATACGGCGCCCATACAACGGTAGCAAACTCTAGGTGCGGTCTCACCAGGGAGCAATAAAACAATTTTAGCGTATTGATGTTTTTAAAGAATTTACATGAGCGCATGACAAAGCCAAGCTTTTTGTACGCCCGACCAACAATTGTCTGGATATAGAGATCGAAAGTTAAATTCGTGCAAAAAGTTACGCCTAGGTCTCGTATCGAATCGACACTCAAAAGAGGAGCGCCATTTAAGGAATAGTCATAAACAAAAATTTCTCTCTTTCTATGAAACGAATGACATTGCATTTGGATAAATTAAATTGCATGTGATTTGAGATACACCATGCTTCCAGTGCATGAAGAATTGCAGAGACTCTGCATCACATACTTTATTGACTCTATGAAAAATTTTCAAGTCATCCGCATATAACAGAAATCTACAATTTTTGAAAGCTACAGAAATATAATTTGTTTTTATATATCATTTATTATTAGATTAAAGAAGAGAGGTCCAAAATGCGAGCCCTGAGGAACCCCAGAAGAAATCTGTATGACTTCAGAATAGCTATTTCTATACTTAATAACTTGAGTTCTGTTGGTAACAAAACTCGAAATCCAACTTAGCATGTACCACCAATTCCATACCCTTGAAGTTTACATAATAAACGAGAATGATTTACAGTGTCGAAAGCCTTTCTAAAGTCAATGTATATCGCATCCACTTGGGAGCCCTCCTCAATCGCCGTATTTAAGAAGTCATGATACACTAGTAGATTAGTCTGAACAGACCGCCCGGACACAAAGCCATGCTGTTCATCAATTACAATGTTCTTACATAAAGATGACAGTTTCTCCGCAATAATATTCTTGAATAATTTTGGCATGACATTTTGTTTGCTTATGGGTCTATAGTTTGTTACAAGCGTTTTATCGCCTCACTTAAAGATTGGCGTAACTATAGATAATTTCCAGCTATCCGGAAAAATATCGCACGACAAAGACTTATTGAACAACAACTATAGAACTCTGGCCATTATCAAATTGCAGGATTTAAAGAAAACAGGAGGGATACCGTCGGCATCCGGAGAGGAATTGAGTTCCATGTTAATACCTCTAAAAACCTCGTCTATAGTGATGTCCATGTCCAGAAACCCTATGTCATGCTCGAAACTTACTCCATCGTATCGACTCTCATTATCGATATATACAGATCGAAAATACTCAGCAAAACAATTGACTATAATCGTGCAATCGTCAACACGAGAACCGTCATGACTAACGCTTATACGTCACGAGTCACATCTCGTCATAACGTTAATAAAATTCCAAAAGATACCAACATTATCGGAGATCGCATTCTCCGAGTTACGAACGTAGTCATTCATACATTTGGCAGAAAGCGATTTACATTGAGTCCTCAGTTGTGTGAACGATAAATAATCCGCGTGGCAGTAACTATTTTTGAACTTTAAATGAGCCGCTTTTTTTAGCCTTCGTGAGGGATATCAGTTCCGCAGAAAACCATACTGGATAAGATGATCTCCTGACAGAGAACCTAGGTACATAGGCATCGATCACAAAATTAAGGTGGTAATAAAGAACATCAATAGCAGCATTGACACCAGCCATCGAGCACCTCATTCCACAGAATACCATCCAAATACTCATTAATTGCTTTAATTAATGAAGAGTTAGGTCAATGTTGAATAACAATATTTAAAGAAAAGAAGAAAGGCGTACTGTTATGGAATGTTAACAAGAATGAAGTTTCAGGTTAGGTGCTGGACGATAGCTCTTTTTCTCTATTTTCCAGTTATATACTTAATTATTTATGAATTTATTTCATTTTTATGTAACACCCATGCACGTCTGTAAAATTATTAAAAACATAAACAAACGAAAAGCATACAGGAATAATGAAAACCTATGCACGAATAAAAATATAAAATCACAGCAAAAACAACAAATCAATTTTCATACTTATTGATTCCTTCAATTTGTACTCACCTAGTATGTGGATTGAATCAGAATAATTTTTTAAGCAAAAATGAGTTTTACATATATCGCATATCTTAATATACAGGATGGGGAAAAAGTATGGAAGCAAACAATTATTTCCGAAACTATTCATTTTTCGACAAAATGTCTTAGATATAATTTTTATGGTATGAAAAGATGTATTATGTGGCATAGACGGCATGACCTTGAAATGACCCTTACGAGCTGCATACAAATAACGTAAAAAATTTCAAATGGAACTCGTCAGTTTTTGTTACAGATTCTTGTAGCTGATGTCGAAACGTTTACAAAACACTGCATATGAGCCCCATTCCCTTAAAAACACTCCCAGTTACGAAACAATTGTGATAATTCGTATTTCCTACTTTTGGCTTATCCTTTACGGAACCTGTTTCATTAAATCGTTGAATTGTCTTAGCGGTAGATCTTACTATGCCCGGTTGTCCGATTCGAAAAGTTTCATTAAACAAAACTGTAACTTCATCGTGAGTTCTTTCATTCTCACCCCAACCACGCATCATCAACAGCGATATTCGCTCTCGTTCTGTTAATCGGGCCATCGTGAAAATAACATTTGAAATTACAGAAATGAAAATCAGTAACAATTCCTATGATAGAAAACCATAAAAATAGCAAATTTTCAAAACACAATATCCGAAACTTGTATGCCAATTGACACTACTTTTTTAAGGATAAAATAAATGATAATAATAAATAAGGTAGCGATGATCAAGAAATCAAAAAAATTCTATGAATACTCATAGACAGCATGTATCATATGACAACAGGTACAATTACATGTTATTAGTGGACGCAACTGAACATCATGATGCGAAATCAGTAAGCAATGTCAATGTGCATACAAATTGTTTGTATCACAATTGTTTCGTAACTGAGAGTGTTTTTAAGGGAATGGGGCTCACATGCAGTGTTTTATAAACGTTTCAACATCAGCTACAAGAATCTGTAACAAAAACTGACGAGTTCCATTTGAAATTTTTTACGTTATTTGTATGCAGCTCGTAAGGGTTATTTCAAGGTCATGCCGTCTATGCCACATAATACATCTTTTCATACCATAAAAATTATGTCTAAGACATTTTGTCGAAAAATGAATAGTTTCGTAAATAATTGTTTGCTTCCATACTTTTTCCCCACCCTGTATATCACAAACACAAATTTTATTAACAACAATTTTGGAATTTGGAATACTTGAGATTCTCAACGACAGTATGAGCCTAAGCAGAATGACTGACTTATCTTAAGGTTTTAAGACACTGTTTTATACCCTAAATCTTTGTCTTAAGTGGCGTCTCTCTACAAGGAGACTTAAGGCGTAAGACTCCGCTTAAGAGCATCGATATGTACTTGATATTTTCGGATCTGGTATCGATACATGCAAATATTGTTGAACGAAATATCGATAAAAAATATCGATATTTCTGTTGTAAAATTTCGACTCGCAATATCGATACTGTATCGCACATCCCTAGTGAGGATTTTAGTATATTCTAGAGGGATCTTGGGGGATGTAGTCACTCTACAGCGTTGTGCTCGTTGATGCCGTTTTCATACGGAAGGCCAATTGGAATCCAGCATGTACGCGAATACCTCCACCGGCACTTATTTGGTCAGCGAGCGACCTTTCAGGGATCCTCCGTAGCAATTGGCATTGCATCCATTGAGTGAGATACCAACATCGCTCTGGAGTCGCATATCACTGTGTTAAAAAGCAGCATTAGGTGTGAGATCTGGATAGCTCAATGGTCTAGAGCAGTTTCCCGGAAAGCGAAAGATTCGGGTTCGATTCCCGATCCAGCCACTTGCGCCTCACATATTTTTCTAGTCTGCGAATATTGTTTTCTAGCAATTATTCGTTAGGCTGAAAAATGTGTGAATGCTATCTCTACAGGATATGCGTCAATGCCATTGCCACGGATGGATTCTGTTGCTCGTTGACCAAATGGGCGTAAAGACACGTCCGACCTCCTCCTACATACATCTCTATCTTTCATCATTAATAAAATTTGACTTTAGGCTTGTTGACTGATCTTCGTCGGAATCTATCTCGTTATCTGAGTTCAGATAATCAGTAAGAAAGATTTGCAGATCATTACTTACAGGATGATAAAGCGGTGTCAGTATGTGTAAAGAAATTAGGGTTTTGAATAATGATTTGATAAGATGATTCGTTGAAACTGCTATCGCAAACAAGTAGAGAAGATGATATAGTGTTAGGTGGGTTTCTTGATAAAGCATCAACCACGGTGTTAGTTTTATCCGTTTTGTAATTGATTTTAAAATCATACAGTAGGGAGAGAGGCCTGTTTCTAGCTCAATTTTCCCATTGGTGGGAGAGAGAGCGCCGTAAGAGCGAGAGATAGAGTGATATCTCAGGGGGGGAGTGACGGTGGCGCGGATGAGCAGGGGAGGTAGGTAGGGCGAGGAGAGCCGCTCGCCGTCGCGTGGGTAAACGGAGGGTCGTGACGTCACACAGCGGGGGAGGGCGAGGGAGATGACAGGGCGAAGGGGTGAGCGGGAGAGTGAGAGGGACGGAGGTAGCGAGAACGAGCGAGAGAGGGACAGGGAGAGAGCGCGCGTTCGTCCTTAGACACGGCGCGTCGGGAGCGTTTCTAGACGCGGCGCGTCAAGTGCGCGCGATAGGCGACCGCGGGCGCTTCCGTCGATTCGCGACGTTCTCGTCGCGCGCCGAGGAAAGAGCGATAAGCGGCTTCAGACGTTTCCGTTGGCTCGTCGCGTCCGAGAAGCCTTCATTGGCGCACAGTACAATTGGACACGTTGCAATTGCGCACCGTGTTATTAGTCACATAAGATTGCACACTGTTCGATTGGACACGTTACATTTGCCCACCGTTCAATTGGACACAGTTCTTTTGCGCACAGTTCTTTTACCCACAGTTCGTTTGCCCACATTACTTTTGCGCACATTACTTTTGTCCACAGTTTTATAAACCCATGTGGAATCCCAGTTTGCGTTTGCAAAGTACACGCACAGATTGCACTCTCCCCACCTCTCACTCCCCCAACCCGTTGCAACTTATGTGAAACCTCCCTTCGCATGGAAAAATATATGTGCGCAATTGAATATGTGAGCAAAAGTAATGTGCGCAAAAGAACTGTGCGCAAAAGAATTGTGGACAAAAAAACTGTGGGCAAAAGAACTATATGCAAAAGAATTGTATCCAATTGAACGGTGGGCAAATATAACGTGTCCAATTGTACTGTGCGCCAATGAGCCACTCCCGTCGCCGCGTCCTAGGCGTTGGGTACGAGTTCGCGTCGCTCGAATTTAAATCTAAATGTATTTTGCGTTTATAAATAAGTACACGATTTATCAGGAGAGCATGTTGCGTGCAGCGATGTTTCTAGTATTGTTCTACACGTCAGATACAGTTCGCTGCATCTCGACGGGTTGTTCCAATTTTAACCTAAATGTATTCGTCGTTTAAAACTAAGTACACGATTTATCAGGAGAGCACATTGCGGATAGAGGCGTCTCTCGTCGACGGAAGTGGTTGATCTTTCATCTTCGTCGATCGACAGAGAGCGCGTCGATTAGACGATGGAGGACGGAGAGAGAGATTTGCTTCGAGAGGTGAAGACTTCGTCGCGCGCGATATCGTGTTTTCGCGCGATATCGCGTTCGTCGGACGTGTGTTTTTTTTCTCAGAGTCGTCGCTTATCTTTCCTCCTAGGCGCGATAACGAGAAAAGAGAGCGAAATCCCGCTCGGATTTACTCGCGTGAGACGAGAGGGAGATTCGCGACGACGCTTCCGTCGCCGTTTCTTTTTCTCTGACGCGCCGCGTTAAGACAAGAGCGAGATGAGAGCGAGATTCGCGGCGATGCTTCCATCACCGTTCTTTCCTTTCGGATGCGTCGCGCTAAGACGAGAGCGAGATTCGCGGCGACGCTTCTGTCACCGTTCTTTCTTCTCGGACGGCCGAGAAATGCGCGCGATAACGCGCGTCAATTCCGGTCGAATGCGGTATTTCGACGGATTCGCTATTTCTGAAGGGAAAATACTGCGCGACCGCGGAAAAAATTTATTCCTGTTCGCGCGACGTTATCGTCGCTCGAACGAGCATATAAAGACGTGGCGATTTTTTCGAGGCGCACACGCCTCGTCGATCGACGCGAAGTCGCGATTCGACGTAGCCGATTTATTCAATCGTTCTTTCAAAGATAAGATCGAAAACGACGAAGTACGTATGGGCGGCGCGAGTTCCACAAAAGTCGTCTCTATCGTCAATGATAGGGCGGCGGACGAAGAGTTGGAGCGTCCGATAGATCACGACGCCGATTTGAAGGAGAGCGCGATATGACGTCGCGACGTATCACCTGAGAAGATCCATTCAAACGCATATTCAGCGCGAGGAGTTGTGGGTCGAGATCGATCGTGGCTGTGGCTAACAGTTGGAGAGTCTTTGTTTACAACGTTAAATTAGATAGGTGGTATTACGCAAAATGTCCGAAGGGTTATCCATATTCCCGCGATTGGAAACCGCATCCGTTCGATTATCCGCAACCGTTAAAGTATGCGCCGCTTAAGCTCTGCGAGATCAGAGCGCCTAAGGATAACGCGGGTGAATATTTGCGTTACGCCTACAATCGCAACGACGGCGAACGCGTTTACCCGTTTCACAAGAGAACGTTCTGCGGCTATGATTGGCCGCTTTTGACGGGAGAGATGCTATGAACGAGGAGTGCATCGATCCGCCGATCGATCGCTACGTTCGAGTGTTGAAGAAGAAGGCTGCGTGGAGCATCGCGATCTATTCAACGAGACGAGCGATCGGTCTTCGAGACACGCGCGAGGAGCTGTGGATCGCGACGATCATGGCGTGTAGCGAGAGGAAGAAGGTATAGGAAGAGCGGCGAGATTTAGCGCCGGAGATACACGGGCGACCGGGACGCGCCGAAGGCGCGCGAATCGCGGGTTTTAAGTGCCCGTGGATTCGCGGGGCGAGACTCTGTGGATAAGGCCCCGCGCGGGGCAGAGAAAGGACGACGATCCATCGTAAGGGAGAGGAGGACGCGACCATGCACGAGGAGGAGCGCCGAGTGTTCGAGAGCACGCGCGACGTCGTCATGACGGACAACTATCGCGCGTGAGTGCAACGATGTGAGAAATGTTTCGCGACTTTGCGCGAGAAGTGCCGAGACGCGAATCTCCGAATCTCGACGGGGGCGATAACCTCTCTGGTCGTTCGTTCGAATCCTGCCAGTGATCAGCGCGAGGAACGGATTTACGACGTTTCAAGCGCGAGGACGCGGGTGTCGAGAAATGCAAGGACGGTGACGGTGGGGTCGAGGGATGCGAGGGCGGCGACGGAGCCGCGCGAGGGATTATCATGGTCCGAGGTCGACACAGCTTTCAAGAGACGCGTGTTGACCGGCGCGGTGATAAATCTCGATTACATCGAACCCTTGCGATTTCTCGAGGATGGGACACTGTGCTCCACCGCGTGCGAGTCATGTACTGATATCACAGCGTTAAGGTGAACACGATGTTCAACGGAGAATTCGTTTCGGGTGATAAGATCGCCGTTAAGAGAGGACACCACTGTAAAATTTTCAAAAAATTGATTTTTTAGAAAACTTTTAAAAAATTGTTTGAACCTTCAAAAGTACGATGCATATTCGTTTATAGCTGAAAAAAAATTTTTTTTAATGGTTTTCGAGCTATTTTTGAGGAGCGCCTGCGAGCGCTGAAAAGCGCCTTCGGCGATGCGACGCAGGTAAACCGTAGTTCTCGATCCTCGTGAGTTTATTATTTTTGGAGAAAGAAAACGAGGCTGATCTCAATGTGGAAGGGCAACTGTAAGGAGATGGAATCGCTGATTAAAGGTACATAAAGAATTTCTTAAGTTATAAACAATTTATTGGTATCGAAAACTTTAACGCGTTTTTCTCAAAACCATGTTTTTGAAATCGGCACGCAGCAGAACTCAAACAATTTTCTTCCGATCGACTTGAAATTTTAACTGTAGCTTCTTAGATCGATTTAACAGTTAAGTACGAGCGCTTTTTTTGATTAATTGAAAATTGTAAAAAATATATTATTTTTTATACAAAAATTATGGTCGAAAAATCGAACTTTTTATTCAAACTCGTCTCTATTTTTTTTTAATCTTTTTTTATTTCCCTTCGTACTTGTTCGAAATTTAAAATTAACGGGCGTCAAGAATCTTCTCGAAATATCTATTTGTCAGAAAAACTCGACCGTTCGAGTTATCTCTGTTTTTTTGGTCACCCGAAAAACGCTCATCATCACCGCTAATAACAACAATAATAATAATAACAATTGTCAACCGTCGCCGAAATCTACGCAGCTGACGGGCGTGCGCCCGTCCGACGCCCATGCGTCATGATCAGCTGATCGCCAATCAGATCTAAAAAGATTGCGCGCATGACAGCTAAACAATTATCGATGTCAGAACTCATCGGCTGCCAATGATGCGCGGTGCCCTGAGGTTACCGCCAAATTACAAAGTTAATTGGTCCACGTCGCAACGGACCCAAAATTCCGCACACCATATAATGAGCACCGCGCGTAGGCCAAACGAAGTCTTGCACTTTTCGTTGCTCGCAGTATTCTCGCTAAACCGCTTCGCTTTGTTAAAACCGCTTCGCTTTGTTAAACCGCTCGATTGTAAAAACCGCTCAGTTTCACTAATCGTAAAGTCTTCGGTTTCTGAAATCATTGTACATATTATATATACTTTTCTTTATTGTGTAGTGTCTGAAAATAAAACTTTCAAAATTACATTACGTGTTGTATTCAGTTTACTTAGCAATTAATAATCTGTTTGTGGTCATCCGTTCATCGCATTTTTAAACTCTGTGCTGTCGCAGCAATCCGCGATCATTCGCGAACATGTCGGGGCTTCTGCGAGGAAGTCTACTCCGACTGCGGTACAAATTTTGTCGGAGCGAACCGAGAGCTGCAACTCCTGTTTCAGGCGTCGTCATCCGACGGCCAACGCATCGCTCACATTGCAGCGTCCGACGGCATCCGGTGGAAATTCAATCCACCGGCAGCACCTCACTTCGGCGGGCTTTGGAAGGCAGCGGTGAAGTCTACTATACATCACCTGCGAAGAGTCCTCGGAGACACGACCCTCACCTTCGAGGAGATGTCTATTTTCCTCGCTCAAGTGGAGGCGTGCCTTAACTCGCGTCCTCTTCAGGCACTATCTGATGACCACGATGATATAAGGGCGCTCACACCGGGACACTTCCTGATCGGGGCTCCTCTGCTGGCAGTGCCTGAGCCCTCACTGGCGGACAGCAACATCAATCTCTTGCCCCGCTGGAAACTTCTCCAACGAATGTGCGACCACTTTTGGGAAAGGTGATCACGAGAGTACATCAACTCCTTGGCCTCCCGACCAAAGTGGCTGAAGGATTCAGCCAGTCCTACCGTCGGCGCTCTGTGCCTAGTGCGGCTGGACATAACACCGCCGACCCGATGGCCACTCGTCCGGATCGTCAGGCTGCATCCTGGGGACGACGGCGTGACACGCGTGGTCACCATACGCACCGCATCTTCAGAGCTCATCCGGCCACTGACCAAGATCGTCCTTTTGCCGGGAGCCGACACCGCAGCATCAACGCACCCGGACTCGTGAGCGAAAAAGACAACGAATTTTTTTTATATATAACTAACTTGTCCGCTCACTGCAATATTGCAGTTTTAATCAGTTTTATCAATAATGCATTTTTCCTATCTTTTTCACATTTTTAAAACATTATGTCACAGTTTTCTACGGAGCACTTACACGTGACTTTTGCACGATAAACAATACCGTTCGTTATCTTGAACGTGAAATCGCGCAAAAATCTTTCTAACAGAACACCACTATACTTTTTTACAGCCGACGCGGACGTATCGATGGGTGTTCAAATCACGTACTATGATTTGATGCGTTTTAATCCTCCTTATATATATTTCATCCTTTTTTATCTTTGTGAACGGAGGAAGCAAGGGCGCAAACCAGCCGAACAACGGCGCTGATATGCATTGCATTCCTTCCGAGAAAAAATCGTGAAAGACGATTCTGGGGGGCGCCATTTGTTTATATTGTTTATAAATTCGCGTGCCGTGTAATTCAATGAGAGAAATAAAAATACGTCGAACGAAAAAAAAAATCTAGAATTACTTATATTGGGGAGAGGGGATGCATCGCGAAAGCGCAAAGCAGCCGAACATCGACGCTGATATATGAGCGAAGGAGGCAAGGGTACAAAGCAGCCGAACGGCGCTGATACGTTGTAATTCTTTCTAGAAAAAACATGGAAGATGATTCTGAGGTACCTTTTGTTTATATTGTTTATCAACCGGGCATGTAATATAATATTGCTTATACTTGTGATAAATGTATGGGACCACATATACTTTTGTCTTATGATGCGTTTTTTGATATAGTGATAATGCCATATCTCTATACGATCTCGTACGGAGACCTCATTGTCTTGTCACAAAGAGTTTAGCAGTGCGCGAATCGAGAGGTATCTAAAAGTGAAGAAGAAGTGGATCCAAATATTTTTTTTCGTTGTTCTTCTGTGTTTCATATAATGGCTGAAGAGAAGATTATTATCATCAATGACGAAGACGAAGATGTTATCATCGTCGACGAGGACATTGAAAAGGTTGTGTCGTGCCCGGCGGGGCACGGGGTGTGAGGTAGCCGGGAGTATAAAATAGAACCGTATTATCCTTTAGCGTTTTTATTGTATTTTTAGTTTACAAATATATATTCGCTTAATATCTTCTATTCTTATCAGTTTCTTTCGAGCCTTCTCTTCGTTGTCCTTTCCTCGAATCGTTCGTAAATAGATTTAGAGCGTTTACAATTTCTTTGGGTGTCTTCGTTGCACAATTTTAACGGTTTAGCACTCGGCACTACTTTAGTGATTGATTTATTACTTGTGACTGTCCGCCGCGGATTTGCGGTGGACGGCTTTTATTCCCTCTGTTTTGAAGGGTTTTTTGGAGGGGATCGCCTGGCAACATGACCATATATGGTCATGGGGTTTTCTGTGGCGTTCATAATCAAAATGCAAGCGAAGGAAGTTCAAAGTCGAATTCCTTCGTTAGCGTCTTTCGCGTTTCCGGTGAGCGACGGTAGTTCGCTGAGTTAGCGGTTCTTGGCGCGGCTCGCGAATGTTCTTTACGATATTCGCGAATGTTTTATATAATTACTAAAATAAGTTATAGTCTCTCGGGCTATAACATCCCTCCCCCGTTAAAAAAGAAAAACGGACGTTGTGAACGAAGTTTTTCTATCTCTTAAATGTACGTATACTTATCCATATTTTAATTACAATATATTTCCCGTGTACAATGTTTATTATAATCGTTTTTATTTCTAGTTTATTATCATACCCTTTTTATTTTTAAAATCGTGTGCTTTTATTTCTTTTTAATATTGGTTTGGGCATTCCGTATGATTTATCAATTTCATCTACTAATGTAATAGCAGCTGGTTGTTGAGGTTTCTTTTTTCTATGTTGGATAATTATCCATGCTATTAATCCTATAATGGTTAAAATAGTTACTCCGCTGGAGGTTGTTGTATAGATGAATTGTTTTTGTTTAAAAAAGTTACTGTCGTCATTATTTAAGTCATTATTAATTTCTTCTAATTTGTTTTTTAATCCTTTTAATTCTAGTGGATTATTAATTATCTTTTTGAATTCGTATTCGTGGTTCTGTGTGTCGTTAATTTCTGAGGTTGTTATATTAAACTCTGGTAAAAATGTTTCTATACTTGTATTATAAGTAATCGTTTCTGTTTCTATTGTCATGTCTGTAGTCGTTAGTTTACAGTTATCATGTAGTGTGATCCGGCCTGTGTGTTTGATTATTCTTTTATATTCAGGATGATTATTACATTTTATCGTAACATGTTGTTCGACCGGTGTCGAATATAGCCAGGAGTGCGGCTGTTGTAATGTGATCCATATTGCGCTGGTCGCTTTCTTATGACCTATGTTACATTGATTGCGATAGTTTTGTACATAAATTTTCGTTTCACACGGTGTATTTTCGTTTACATGGTATACTGGTTGAATTTTTTCGCATATAAATAAATCATTATTATTCGTACATTTGTTTAAATCTTGTTCCTTTAGAATTATATAGGTACGTGTTTCTTTGTTTACAGCAATCAACTTATTAACTACTTCTGTATATATAAAATTATTTTCGTAGTTAGGTATAGGTAATGGAATTACGTTTAAGACGTTAAATACTGGTTGTTTGATCAATGGAAATTTCAGAATTGTGTATATGTTTGTTTTTTCGCAATACGCGCTTACTTTCATGAATTTTTCGATTGTTTGCCATTCGTCGATTTTTATTTGGAAAGGAAAATATGTTCCTTGCGGTAACTGTAGTACTGCTTCTTCTAAATATAGAATAATTTCATTTATTGGAGTTAACAAAGGATGTATTGTTCCCTTACGTATATATGTAAGATATTCTAGAATATCTTTCGCATCCCTAATTAAATCGTTTATCATTGCTATGATTATGGTAAAGTGTTCGTCTATTTCTTCGCGCGTGGTATATTCCCTAATGAAATGGTTCATTAGTTTACCGTTATAATCTAATATATTTTCTAATTTATTTAGATGAATTATTGTTGTGTTCAAAACTTTAATTTGATTTTTTGCTGCGTGTTCCAGCGTTTGTTGGTTATTTCGTAATAGCTGTATCTGTTCATTTATTAATTTTCTATCGTTCGCGTCCATAATTCCGAATAATGTTTTTGTTATCGAACCTATTCCATCGATAAGACCTCTACGTTTATTCGTTCAAGTCTTGTATAATGTATTTATTAACTTTATTATTTTGGCTAAAGTTTTGGAATCGTAATTAATTAATTTTTTAAGATTATCGCAAGTTCGTTGGGTGCTCGTATCGAATTTTATCTCGGTGCACATCTTACTTGTTTGTTCGATATATTGGTTTATCTGCCATGTTCTATCGTTTAGTTCTGTTATATCTAATTTAATTACTAGTTTCCACATCCGGTTTGTTTGATGCAGGTGTCCAATTTTTTCATAATATATTCCTGGCGTATTATCAAATTCCGCCACTTCAAATGGAAGATGTGTTTCATTTTTCTGAGTGCGGACAGGGTTGGTTCCCAGCGTCAGTGTTCTGTAATTACATATTGTAGGTATTATATTTATATATATATATATATGTATAAATGTATGCACTCTATGGGTGTCATGTTGTTTCTTGCCTGCTAACTTTATCAGTGTGGGATTAGTTTTTAATCTTTTTCGATTTAGCTTTGCTATGCATTATGTCGTTTTGCGAGCTTCAGTCTCTCGCTGGTCGCTGGACTGTTTGTTATAAAAAATGTCGAGCTATCCATCATCGTCTGGTGAATTTATTTGTGGTGACGATGATCTTTGTGAGGCGGATGTTCCGCGAGTGCGGGACGTGTCATGTGGCCCGCCCTTGCCACCTGGCCGATTTGAGCAGGCCTGTGCAAGGGTTTATCTACGTGGACCTTTATCGCTGCGGGTTACCTATGACTTTGAATTGGAGGAGCGTATTATAGAGGAGGTAGTTCCTCTCTCTCTCAGTTTCCTCCACTGGGAGTGGGAGTTTTTAAACATTTTTCGGGCAGAGGAGGCTCGCCTCTTTGAAGAGATGCGAGCCCAACAGGGAGTTGGTCGTGCGGCGCGTCTTCGCCTCTTGTGCCGAGGTGGACCCGGCATTGGGAGGGCCCGTGGCCCGCTGCCTCCTGCCCACCTTCTGGAGGGATTGCCGCCCTTGGGACGCGGCCAGGGTCGAGGACCTGGTCGTAGACCTGGTCGTGGACATGGTCGCCCGTATGGGTAAGTAGATTTTTATTATTTCTAATGTTCTACGAATAGTTTTAATTTGTTTGTGTGTATCCGTATTGTTTTTCTCCCCTTTTTTATTGTATAGTTTACGTCGGAGTTCTTTTCTAAAATCGTATATGGTCCTGTCCATAGTGACTCTAGCTTTTTCGATCTTCCGCGTCGTAACGTTTCATCGTATACTAACACTTTGTCTCCTACTTTGAATTGTGTATCCTTTGTATTTTTATCATACTGTTTTTTGGCTTTATATTTTTCTTCTTTTATATGTTCTTTTGCGATTTGGTTTGTTGCGCGTAATCTTTCTTTTAATTCTTGCGCGTAATCGTCATAATTATATGTTAGTTTCGGCGGTTTTGTTAATGCGGTCGGCATCTCGGCTTGATGTCCGTACATTAGTTCAAACGGTGTATATCCCGTGGCGGTATGTGGCGTCGTATTATACGTGAACATCGCGAACGGTATCCATTCGTCCCAGTCTGTTTGGTCCTCATTTATGTAATGTCTTAGATATTCGGCTAGTGTTCGATGCGATCGTTCTAACGCGCCGTTGCTTTCCGGGTGATACGCGGTCGTTTGTATTTTATTTATTTTTAGTAATTTGCACGTGTTTTTAAATATCTCGCTCATAAAATTAGTTCCTTGATCTGTTAAGATTTTTTCCGGTATTCCGTGTTCGAGTATTATTTTCGTAACGAATTCTTTACTAATAGTATTCGCTTCTTGGTTTGGAATCGGAATAGCTTTACTAAATTTTGTTAAATTATCCTGGAAAGTCAGTAAATATTTATTTCCATTATTGGTAATTGTTAACGGTCCGACTATATCTAACGCGCATTTTTCAAATGGTTTGTCGGGCGTGTCAGTAATTATTAAAGGAACTTTATTTTTTCTTGATAGTTTATTCTTTTGACAAGATTCACATTTCGCGATATATTGTTCAACGTCTTTAGTTAATCCTTTCCAGTTATGTTGTAATCGGATTCTTTTAATTGTTCGTTCTATTCCTTGATGCCCTCCTATAGGTGCATCATGATATTCTAATAATATCTGTTGCTTCTCTTCCTCTGTATATGTTTTCATATTATCAGCGTCTGTTTCTTCCTCTTCTTTTTCTATCTTCAAAATTTCTTTATCTTTTTCTCTTGACGTTTCTGGTATCGCGTTGTGACTTAGTGCGTCAGCGTTCGCGTTCGCTCGTCCGGCTTTATGGATGATTTCATATTCATATTCTTCTAATTTTAATCTCCATCGGATCAGTCTTGATCCGGGGTCGTTTACATTAAATAGCCATATTAGTGGTTTATGATCGGTAACAATTTTGAATTTTGTTCCATATACGTATGGCCTAAAATGTTTAACAGCCCATACAATTGCTAATAATTCTTTTTCTGTAGTATTATAATTTTGCTCCGCCTTTGCCAGTATTCTGCTGGCGTAAGCAATCGATCGGTCGTTGCCTACCTCTCCTTGTGATAACACTGCTCCGATCGCATAGTCGGATGCGTCGGTGGTTACAATAAATTCTTCTGTAAAATCAGGATATTTTAGGACTGGTGCAGTCATTAATTTTTCTTTCAATAATTCAAACGCTGTTTGCTGCTCTGTTGTCCATAAAAATTTTTCTGATTTTTTAGTTAATTTTGTTAACGGTTTTGCAATTTTTGAAAAATCTTCAATGAATTTCCTGTAATATCCAGCTAGTCCTATGAAGGATTGGATATCTTTCACTTTCTTCGGCGTCGGAAATTCTTTTATTGCCGTTAGTTTTGACGGGTCTGGAGATATTCCGTTTTCGGAAATAATATGACCCAGGTATATTACCTCCTTGTGTAAAAATTCGCATTTATCTGGCTGCAATTTTAAATGAGTTTTTCGCAATTTTTGCATTACCTCCTTTAATCGCTTGTTGTGCTCCTTTAGGCTTGATCCGTATATGACGATGTCATCAAGGTAGACTAAGCATCTAAGACCTTGCATTTCCATTAATACTGAATTCATCAGCCTTTGGAAAGTCGCTGGTGCATTCTTTAATCCAAACGGCATTCGATTAAATTCGTAGTGTCCATAGGGAGTTGAAAAGGCAGTTTTATTTTTATCCTTTTCAGCCATTGGAATTTGATGATATCCTGACGCTAGATCTAGTGTGGTGAAATATTTTGCATTTCCCAGTTGATCTAGAATATCAGTAATATTAGGCAATGGAAATGAGTCGCCTATAGTTAATTCATTTAATTTCCGGAAGTCTATGACTACTCGGAGTTTCGGTTTTCCTGATGCATCTGTTTTCTTTGGCACAACTAATAATGGTGCGTTCCACTGACTCGTGCTTGTTCTGATAATTTCATCTTGCAGCATTTCTTGTACTTGCCGATTTACTTCCGCCTTATGTTTTTCAGGTAATCGGTATGGTTTCACGTTCACCGGCGCGGTGTCGGCACGCGTACTTATCTCATGCTCGACCGTCGCGGTGCATGTCAGTGGTTCTCCTTCCAAATGAAATATATCATCGTATTCTTCACAAATTTCTAAAAGTGTTCGTTCTTCTTCTTTATTTAGATGGTGTGTTCGTAATAAGTGTCAAATTCGCTGCTTGCGGGATATATTATTTTTTATTTTTCTTCCCGTTTCTATGAGGCTTATTTCCCTTGTATCTTCCTCCGTGTCTTCTAGTGTGACTATTGGAGTAGGTATTTCGACTTCTTTATCTGTTGTATTTATCATACTTACAGGACATGCAAAATTTTTGGGTTCCACCAGGCAGCTTCCAATATATACTCCTGGCGCTGTCTCGCTTGCTCGGATTATTCCAACATTATTCTGATTCACGGCTGCCTTGATAATTGTCTCGCTGCGTGGTTTCAGGATTATTTTCTTGCACGGATGTAATTTGAATATACTATCCTTTATTTTTATTTGATTTCGTCTATAATCGCAGATTGCTGTTTGTTTTTTAAGGAAATCTATTCCTAAAATTCCATCATGTTCTATCGCTATGTCGTCCTTTATTATGTAAAAAGCATGTTTAATTTTATGATCGTTGATTTTAATTGTAGCGTACAATTTTCCTAATGTATATATTTTATGTCCGCTTATTCCAGTAAGTGCAGTTTTTTCTTCGTAAATCAATGCGTCATCTTTTAAATTTTTTAATTTGATCAGAGAAATAGTTGATCCGGAATCATACAGCATGTTGATTTTTCTGCCTTTTACTTCGCGAATTGGCAAGGTTAATTGCAATAATTCGTCTTTCTGCGGTGCATGCATATTCTTGACATGCGTTACACGATACTCTAGAGCAGGTCGCGGTTGTTTCTTTCTCGCTTCCTCTTGCTCTTCTTCCTCACTATTGCTTAAAGAGTCAGTGCTCTTTTTCCTCTGTCTATACGGGGTCTTTTGTTCACGCATGCTTCCTGTATGTTTTATTTTATTAACTGGCTTGGAGTTATGGTTATTTGTACCGTTTATTTTAGGATGTCCGTTCAAGTTCCAGCATTCCTCACGGGTATGTCCTGTCTTTTTACAATGTTTGCAAAATTTACTCATAGTATTTATTCGTGTAGACTTTTCCGGTTTTGGTAATGTGAATTTATTACTGCTTCGACAATCGCGTCCGTAGTGTCCAGATTTTCCGCATTTATAACATTGTATGTTAGTATCTCGAGTTGGTCGCGTTTTAACGTCGAATTTATTTTTATAGGAGAAGCCGGATGCTCGTGTTACAGACGGGCCGATAAGCTTCTCCTCCGCGCTCGCGCCGTTTATCGCTTCTTGGAGCGAAGTATACCGTTGCGATCGTACAAGAATTTTTAATTCATCGCGTAGTCCGATTTGAAAATTTATTAGCGCTTGTTTTTTAATGGTTTCTTGTATTGCTTGTTTAAATGAAGGAGGCTGTTCTTCTCCTTCCACCATGGACTCATATAGTTTCATGGCTAACGTATCGACACGTTGGCCGAATGCATGGGCGGTTTCGCTTGACTTTTGTTTTAAAGAATTAAATTCTATCTGTAAGTGCGTTGTACTTTGCTTCGCTTGATAGCAAGTTTCGAGTTGTGTTTTTAATTCTTCAAATGTCTGGATATCTCGCGTTTCGAAATCTTGCATGGCTTTACCTCTTAATTTAGTATACAAAATTGCTTGTATTAACGATTCTTCGTCTGCGGGATTAATATTTTGTACCGCGTACGTACAAGCGTTTAAAAATTCTTGTAATTTATGTCGCGTCGTCCCATCAAACTCGGGAATCATTGTTCGCGCTTCTTTTAATGATACATAGTGCGGGGCTGCGCTACGTCGGTTTCGTATATCGCGTTGAGTGCGTCCGTACGTTACGTCGAGTGGGACAGTGTTTGCATTTACTCGCGCTTCGTTTAAATTTGCTTGTGCGGTTTGTATCTCTCGCATTTGTTCGCGCATGTACTGCATTTCGGTTTGCATTTCGCGGAAACTGTGTACGAGTTCGGCGAGTAATACGTTACTCGTTCCTTCGGCCGGCTGGCCTGCGTCCTCATAGGCCGCGGCTGCGTTTAGTTCGGCCTGTTGCGCTCGCATGCGTTCGATTTCTCTATCGACGGCTTCGTTTTCCATATTTACTTGCGCATGTGGCTCGAATAAACTAATATCAACTGATAACGGTGAATAATTTCTTCGTACTGTAACGCGACTTGGTCCGTCTTGTACAGTGTTATCGTTATTACTCGGTTCGTGTTCCTCGGATGAATTAGAACTCGAATAGTGTTTTTCTAAATTTTTTCGCACGCTTCTACGAATATCGCGAGCAGCCTCTTCTGCTACTCGGATCGGAGTTACAATTCCGAATCTATTTGCCAATCGTGCTGGCACGCTCAGAAAACGCGGACTCTTAAATTTTACTTGTTTTGACGGTGCTGACATTTAAATAAAGTTCGACTTACAGTAGTAGCACGGTGATTCGCATGGTCGTAACTTATCAGGTCGCTTATCGTATCGCTCGACTGTTGATGCTGCTGGTGGGTCGTTGTCCCGTTGGTGCGCTATCCGTCGGTGATGCGTTGTCCGTCTGCGTTGCGTTGCCTTGGCCGTGGATCGACGTTGGTCCTTGAGCGCTGGTGTTTCCTTTCTGCTTTCAGCTGCTTGGCCGTGATTTCCTTATCACTGTCGTCCGTGTGCGTTGCTGGTTGAGACTACCTGCTTTAATGTAGCCGGTGCTCTCTCCAGTTTATTAATTTTGTATTTTCTTTTTGTTGCAGGCGTTAAGGATCCAGGATGGTCCTCGATCTCGGCTATCCCACCGCTGCCACCAATAATGTCGTGCCCGGCGGGGCAGGGGGTGTGGGGTAGCCGGGAGTATAAAATAGAACCGTATTATCCTTTAGCGTTTTTATTGTATTTTTAGTTTACAAATATATATTCGCTTAATATCTTCTATTCTTATCAGTTTCTTTCGAGCCTTCTCTTCGTTGTCCTTTCCTCGAATCGTTCGTAAATAGATTTAGAGCGTTTACAATTTCTTTGGGTGTCTTCGTTGCACAATTTTAACGGTTTAGCACTCGGCACTACTTTAGTGATTGATTTATTACTTGTGACTGTCCGCCGCGGATTTGCGGTGGACGGCTTTTATTCCCTCTGTTTTGAAGGGTTTTTTGGAGGGGATCGCCTGGCAACATGACCATATATGGTCATGGGGTTTTCTGTGGCGTTCATAATCAAAATGCAAGCGAAGGAAGTTCAAAGTCGAATTCCTTCGTTAGCGTCTTTCGCGTTTCCGGTGAGCGACGGTAGTTCGCTGAGTTAGCGGTTCTTGGCGCGACTCGCGAATGTTCTTTACGATATTCGCGAATGTTTTATATAATTACTAAAATAAGTTATAGTCTCTCGGGCTATAACAGTTGTTATCGAAGATGATAATCAAATGGACGTTGATAATCTGACGAATCAGACGAGAATGGCTCTGAGGAAGAATCCGAGGAGGAATTATCATCTTTAGTAGATTCAGATTATGCTAGTGATAATGATGAAGAATTAAGACTGAAAAAGAATAGACATTTAAACGCGATGGAAATAAATAATCTGGATGTTACCATAGAAATGTGTCGCATTAAATACTATTATTATGATGCGGAAGAAGGAACTAAATATTGTTCAGACTGTTTTCTGAGATTGGCATCGTCGTTTCGAAACGTATACTCCGTCTGAAAACACAAAACGGATTATTGTGTTCTATTAATAGGCAGTTATTGCAAAGAGTGCAGGAAAAATTTGCATAATACTACCAAATACTACCGTGCAACATGTGTCCCATTTACACAAATTAAAATATATGGATAACATTGTAAGTACTATTTTTATAATAAATAAATAAATTATTGTAATATTTTCATTAATACAGCATCTCTTTTTTCTGTTGCAGGGACTGCCTCCCCGTTAGCCCGATGCATCACCTCCTCCCCCTATATTACATTTTACTTACTTTTATATTGCCTTGTATATTTATATTACCAATATTTTATATTAGATTATTATATTTATTATTATTATTTTTAATTTTAAGTACACACACATTCACACAACAAATGTATAACACATATTTTATTAAATATGTGTATTAAATATATCTTATATTTTAATTTAAAAAATGTATTTATTTACGCGCCTTTCCTTGCGCTCCCATCCTTTGCGCTATCTCTCTCGCGCTAGTTATAAGAATTTATTGTTGTCTCGACCCTGTCATTATTCTCGTTCGATATTATCGTTCTCTCTCTTTCGTACGCGTTCTCCTCGAGCTAGTTGTAAGTCTTTATCGTTCTCCTCGCGCCATTGTTCTCTCTCTCTCTCGCACGCGTTCTCCTCACGCCATCGTTCCCTCTCTCTAGCACGCGTTTTCCTCACGCCATCGTTCCCTCTCTCTCACACGCGTTCTCCTCGCGCCATTGTTCCCTCTCTCTCGCACGCGTTCTCCTCACGTCATCGTTCCCTCTCTCTTGCACGCGTTCTCCTCGCGCCATTGTTTCCTCTCTCTCGCACGCGTTCTCCTCGTGCCATCGTTCCCTCTCTTTCGCACGCGTTCTCCTCGCGCCGTCGTTTCCTTTCTCTCGCACGCGTTGTCTTTCAAAGGAATGCTGCTGTTTGTATTGTTTATAAACAAGACATCGGCATAAGCAATATTGTTTATATCGTTTATTAACCGGGCATGTAATATAATATTATTTATAATATTATTTATACTTGCGATAAAACATCTAACACGCGCCGCTTTCGAAATTCTTTCCGTCCCGTGACGTCATTCCCCCGCGCCTCCGTAATCCACCTCGCGCCTCACTCCTCCTGAAATGACTTGAATTAGAACCCGCCTTATATGCCTACTTGCATAGATGGGAGAAGGACAACACAAAGGTAAGTGAGCGACGGGTATATGAAAGAGAGAGAGAAAGCGATGTCACGAGAACATCACGTGCGAGAGAGAGAGAGAACTATAATATCGCGAGACTTAGAACCATATTGCAAGAACAACGCGAGTGAGAGAGAACGTATACGAAAGAGAGACTTAAGATTAACGCGAGACTTACAACTAGCGCAAGAGAGACGCAAGGAGAGGCATGTAAATAATTAGATTTTTTTTTATTAAAATATGTAAAATTTATTTCAATGTGTACATTGCTTTTTTGTGTCATAGCGCGAGAGAGTTTACTTATTCTAACCGCGAGAGAAAGAGATAGCGCGAAAGAACAATGACGCGTGCCGAAGATAATGAGACTTATGATTAACGCGCGAGAGAGATAACGCGATATTTATAACTAACGCGCGAGAGAGAGATAGCGCAAGGGATGGGAACGCAAGGAGAGGCATGCAAATAATTAGATTTTTTAAAATTAAAATTTATAAAATTTATTTTAAAATGTGTATTATATAATTTGTGTGTGTGTGTGTGTGTGTGTGTGTGTGTACTTAAAATTAGGAATAATAATAAAAATAATAAAATAATAATAATGTAAAATATAAAATAATAATAATAAAATATAAAAATATAAATTTGTAGAAGCTTAATATCGCTAGTCGAATTTTCAAAAGGTTAAATGAAATTGTGTAGTCGACCAAACTAGCCAGAAATATAATTTATTCAATACGACGTTTCGACCATATGGTTGTGGTTCTTATCAAGTATACACTGGAATAGATATATAAGTTGCAAAAAATTATTATTTACATCTAATTTTCGGTTTGAACCGTAATACGCACAATTAATTTAGTTTAAACGTGAGATATTTTAAATATACATACAAAATTAGCCGAAGTAATGGTAATCAGAATGTCGGCATAGATAATAATCTTGTACAAAGCACAAGTCACATTAGCAAAACTTTATTTTTAAAATTCAATTTTAAGAACAATGAGTCCGTGTGGGACCTCGTCAAAGACGAGGAGAGAAATTTTCTGTATCTTTTTGTAAGTTGATTAGGTTATCAAATCTCTTTATGAAAAACATCTCAGCAATTTCTCTTTTACGAACATACTTTTCGTTGTGTAGGATGTTCGGTTTTAACCAATCAAAATCATGACCAGATTCTAATCTATGCTTGCTAATTACTGAATGATTAGTTTCATGTAATTTTATGTTGTTACAGTGTTCTTTTACTCGCGTACGTAAATGTCTTTTTGTTTGTCCGATATATGCTAAATTACAATTTTTGCAATTTAATTTGTATACAACGCCTGTTTTGTCATTATCGTGTAAGCGATCTTTACCCCGTGCATCCACAAGCGATGAATACAATAAACTTTTTTGTGTGCGCGTCATAAAAACGTGGATATAATATGCATATACATGAATATGTTTCGGTTAAAGGTAACATGGGGGGAGGCTGCTTCTGGAAGACTATGGGGGCGATGCGCCAGGCTGGTGGGGAGACCGCTCCTGAAACAGAAAAGAAAAATATATGTTAATGGAAACCTAGTCACAATAAGATTTATAAAAGAAAAAGAACACATCTGTCAAAATCCATTCCTGTTCCTCTACTCCTCTTGCTCCTCTTCCTCCTCGTGTCTTTTCTGCTTCTCTTCTATAATGACATTTTCTTGGATCCATTGCTCTTCTTCTATTTCTTCGTAGAGCTCTTCCCCGAAGAGCTGCCACAGATCGAAAATATCTTCGACCTGGCGATGCCGACTCTCCGGGATGTCGCCACATATCAGAGAATTCCTCCCTCTTTGCCCGGCGCACCGTCCGCGCCCATTGTCAACGCTCTATGTTCATGAACTCAGGTATTTCTATTTTATCCTGGAACTATATACAAAATATTTACTTAAAAAATACTCACAAAATTTTCTCTTAATTTTTTCATAAAATAATCACAAAACACTACTTACGTTCTACAGGAAGGTTAGTTTGAAGAATACGATGCACAGTATGTCGAAAAGTTTTTTTTCCACTCAGGGTAAACATTTACGCGATCCATTATTTTTAAAAGTTTTAACTGTGAATCTCAACTCGCGCACTGTCCACAACTTTATGACGAGGCAATGAGGTCTCGGCACGAAGTTTTATAGTAGAGATGTGGCGTCATCACCATATCGCCATATCAAAGCAAGACAAAAGTATGCGCGTTCCCATGCAACTCAGCATGGTATAATAATATAATATTAATATCATCATATCATGACTTTGTAAGGAGACAGTCGTCTCGGTATGAAACTTTATAATAGGGACGTATCATTATCGCTTTACTAAAAACGCATCGTGAGACAAAAATATGCACGTTCCCATGCAACTTAACATGATATAATATTAATATGTCGATCCTGATCGACCTTGATCGAACGGTAATTGAACGGTCATCGAACGGAAACAAACGGAAATGAACGATCGTCGAACGGAAACGAACGCTCGTCGAACGGAAACAAACACTCGTCGAACAGGGCAGGAACGGCAATCGAACGGAAACGAACGACCGTCGAACGGCTATCGAACAGTAATTGAACGGTCATCGAACGGAAACGAACGCCCGTCGAACTGCTATGGAACGAAAATGAACGCTCGTCGAACAGAAATCAATGGCTATCGAATGGCTATCGAACGAAAACGAACGACCGTCGAACGGAAATCAACGGTTATCAAACGCGAAACTATATTCAATTATTAAAATGTTTTATCATATACCATAATGTAGTATCGAAATATAATATATCTAATATAATATATCAAAATACAATACCTGTGGCAGCTGTGTCACGTACGGAACACAATACTGCATACATGCATAGATAGGGATGCGGAAAGAATGGAGAGAATAAGAAAGACGACAAAATATATCGCATTATCAATTTATTATAAATATGAGTAGTGATACTAAGAGAGTTCTAACCCAGGTCCTCTCAGGGGGGGTGAGGTGCGAGGGGAACCGCGGTGCGGGGGGAGTGACGTCACGCGCGGGGAAGGAGGAACCGCGGCGCGCGGTGGGTGACGTCACCCGCGGGGAAGGGGGATCCGCGGCGCGAGCGATGGACGAGGGGGTCCGCGAGGTGAAGGGGGATCCACGGCGCGAGCGATGGACGAGGGGGTCCGCGAGGTGAAGGGGGATCCGCAGCGCGAGCGATGGACGAGGGGGTCCGCGAGGTGAAGGGGGATCCACGGCGCGAGCGATGGACGAGGGGGTCCGCGAGGTGAAGGGGGATCCGCGGCGCGAGAGATGGACGAGGGGGTCCGCGCAGTGAAGCGGCGCGAGTGATGGACGAGGGGGTCCGCGCAGTGAAGCGGCGCGAGTGATGGACGAGAGGGTCCGCGCGGTGAAGGGGGAACCGCGGCGCGACCGATGGACGAGGGGGTCCGCGCAGTGAAGGGGAATCAGCGGTGTGAGAGATGGACGGTGGTGTGAGAAGGACAGCGCTACGTGTGGGAAAAGGACAGTGCAAAGTGTGAAGAGGACAGTGCGACAAGGATGGCGTTAACGTGGGACAAGGACGACGTATAGGTGGGAGAAGGACGACGCAAAGGTAAGTGAACAACGAATATATGAAAGAGAGAGAACGATAGCGCCAAGATGACATGTACAAGAGAGAGAACGATAATATCGCGAGACTTGAAATTAGCGCGTGCGAGAGAGAACGATAGCGCGAAGATGACGCGTGCGAGAAAGAGATATCGCGAGACTTACAACTAGTGCGCGAGAGAGAACGATAGCGCGAAGATGACGCGTGCAAGAGAGAACGATATCGCGATGCTTATAACTAACGCAAGAGAGACGCAAGGATGGGGACGCGAGGAGAGGCACGTAAATAATTAGATTTTTTTTTCTCAATTAAAATATATAAAATTTATTAAAATGTGTGTGTTAATACAATTGTGTGTGTGTGTGTGTGTGTGTGGTTGTGTGTGTGTATGTACTTAAAATTATGATTAATATAAAATATAATATAATAATAATAATATAATAAAATAATGATATAATTATAATAATAATAATTTGGGGGTGCGGGGGGGGGTGGAGGGGCCAGGGGAGCCAGGTGAGGCGGCCGCTCCTGTAACAGAAGAAAGACACATCTCATTAGATTTTAATAATTATTTTATAATAATTTATTTAATATAAAAATAATACTTACAATGTTATCCATTTATTTAATTTGTACAAATGGGGCACATATTGCATGGTAATATTTGATGTAAATTTTTCTTGCACTCTTTGCAATAAGTGCCCATTAATAGAGCACAATAATCCGTTTTATGTTTTCGAACGGAGTATACGTTGTGAAATGATGATGCTAATCTTAAAAAACAATCGGAACAATACTTAGTTCCGTCTTCCATATCATAATAATAATATTTAATGCGACACATTTTTATAGTAACATCCAGATTATTTATTTCCATCACGTTTAAATGTTTATATTTTTTCAGTCTTAATTCTTCATCATTATCACTGGCATAATCTGAATCCACTAAGGATGGTATTTCCTCCTCTTCGGATTCTTCCTCAGAGCCATCGACATCCATTTGATTTCCATCTTCGACTATAACAACCTCTTCAATGTCCTCATCAGCGATAATAACATCTTCGTCTTCAATGTTGATGATGATTACATCTTCGTCTTTATCATCGATGAAAATTACGTCTTCTTCGGCCATTGCACTAACGTAACATACAAGACTAACGAAATGCAAAGAACAACGAAATAATATTCTAATGTCGCAGACTCCTCTTCATTATATATCTTTTTAATATCTCGCGTCTCATTCCAACTAGAGCATCGCGTCTCATCTACCTCAGCATTTCTCTACATCTTTGGCGGAGCGTGTTGAGAAAAATTCTCAACTATTCTTATTCGTATGGAAGGAAAGAAATAAAATCATAGATTGAATAAAAATAATTATTTATTGCACGCATCGTAAAGAATATCATTTACAGCACATGTTAATAATTCGCAATCGATCAATGATTCACTGTCAAAGACATCACTCTCGCGTATCGTTTTTACAGCATCACATACAGTAGTAATATTATTACGTTGTAATACAGTTTCAAATTGTTTAAATTTTTCATTTACGAGATACGTATTCTCGCATAACCAATTATGCATATGATCGATACAATTTTCAAAATTAAATAAATGTAATAATGTTTCTGGTTTCATGTACAACGAATTTTCGCATAATGCAAGTTTTACAATTTTCGATTGATACATTTCAATCGTTAAATCTCCAATTCTTAATGGGGGAGTAGTCGATTGTAGAAATTGTTCAACGTCTGCTTGCTTCCGCATCAACAAATTCCACGTTGAAAAGGACAACACTATTTGATTGCCTCGATTATCGCCGAGAATCAGTTCCACGTACGATACAGCTCCAACGCGTATTCCAACGTCCAAATACTTGTACGACGTCGGGGTTAGAGCGTACCTTCTTCCAAGTATGCGAGCCGCACGACGAGGCTGAATACTATAAAAATATAAATAATTAGACAACAATATTAAAAATCAATAAGTAACAAATTTTTTTAAAACTTACGTGTCGCATTTTTGCTTCTTACACGGTGGAGTTTCACCGTTTCGAATCGGAACGTAGAAATTCATATTTCTTCAGCGGTGAACCTTTCACACGCGCAATTGATGCAATACTGCAATCGTGTTAGAATCAATATCAATTCAAATAGTATCCCAATTATGATGTAGAGGGGATTATTGCTGACGCAACATTTTAATTTCCTCCAAAATTTTGTCGCGCCGATGTACGGCTGCGATGACATCATCATCTTCGGAACAAAGATTTAGCTGAATTTGCTAAAATCGAGCGCCGATGTACGACTGCTCCTGATGCAATCACGTCAAAATTATTCAAATGTACGTGACAAAACGGGAAATTTTCAAGGTTAAGATCTGCATCGAAACTAAGATTTAGCTGAATTTGCAAAAATCGAGCGCCGATGTACGGCTGCGCCTGATGCAATCACATTAAAATTTTCAAATGTACGTGACAAATAGTGAAAAAATAATTGCCAAGGTTAAAATGTGTATCATCCCTAGACAAAGATTTAGCTGAATTTGCTAAAATCGAGCGCCGATGTACGGCTGCGCCTGACGCAGTCGCGTTAAAATTTTCAAATGTACGTGACAAATAGTGAAAAAATAACTGCCAAGGTTAAAATGTGTATCATCCCTAGACAAAGATTTAGCTGAATTTACTAAAATCGAGCGCCGATGTACGGCTGCGCCTGATGCAATCATGTTAAAATTATTCAAATGTATGTGACAAATAGCGAAAAAATAACCGCCAAGGTTAAAACATGCATCATCCCCAGACAAAGATTTAGCTGAATTTACTAAAATCAAGGGCCGATGTACGGTTGCCCCTGATGCAATCACGTTAAATTTTTCAAATGTACGTGACAAAACGTGAAATTATCAAGGCCAAATTGCACACGGTACTACGGGGAATTTTTTGTAAGATGAAATCGTTCTAGAATATTCGATGATAAAACAATACATGAGACGGTATATAAATCATGATAGAGAGACGCACCCCACCAGTAGCTAAAGTGCATCAGACCTGTCATTAGAAACACTAAATTTTGCAAGTGTACGTTAGCAATATGGAGGAGCAAATTTTGCGAGAACAATCCGCTTTGCTTGATTCATTGGAAAACTACATTGTGTGGGAGCAACGATGCGACGAGTACATTGAGTCGCTGGAAGAGCAAAGTCGAATCAAACGGCCGCGATTATCGATCGGAAATCGACAATCACTGATTGCTCGGATCGCGCGCATCGAAGGTTTGAAAAATTCGGTACGTGGACGTTTCGTACACGCGGGTGCCGGATGTAGTGCGCGTCAAAATGCACTTGTGTGGCGCGAAATTGATACGGCGTTCGAGAGTCGCGTATCGACTGGTGCGGTGATAAACTATAATCACATCGAACCGCGCCAATTTCTCGATGACGCTAAAGACATTGTGTTGGAACATGTGCAGGACGCTTTAAAAAAACATAGCAGTGTAAAAGTGAACACTATATTCAATGGTGAATTTGTGTCGGGTGATAAACACGCGAATAAAAGTGTGAATACGAGAAACTATGAACTCTTTCGCACATCTGATTTACGCGAGTGGTACGAACGGCGCGTTATCGAGTCCACCCTAGCGTCTCTGGAAGAGTTTCAGGAACGCGATAGCGGGTGGGCATTGTCGCGAATACTGAACTTGACAGTAAATATAAACAAGTACAATCCAATGCGCGCGGGATGTCACATTAAATTGCCGCGGGAGATTATGATGAAGAGAGCGGTGGTTAACGTGCAATCAAAGGACAATGCGTGTTTCGCGTGGGCAGTGATCGCCGCTCTGTATCCCGCAGAAAAAAAGGTGGAACGGGAATCATCGTACCCGCATTACGCGACAGTGCTGAATCTCCGGGACATTGAGTTTCCAGTGACTGTGAATCAGATTAAAAAATTTGAACATGCAAATGACATTTCAATCAATGTGTACGATATCGAAGACAAAAACATTGTCCCGATACGTCTTTCGCAGCAGAAGCGGGACAAGCATGTGAATCTGCTGTACATTGAAGACGGCAACAGCGTGGGACATTTCGCTTGGATCAAGAATTTATCCAGGCTCGTGAGCTCGCAATTGAGCAAACACAATGGCCAAAGATATATCTGTGATCGGTAAGTTTATTTTATATTATTTGAATAATTATAAGTTATACACTTTGTTACATAAATCTTAATTAAAATTTTTTTCCTTTACAGATGCCTTCATTATTTTGGTTCGGACGACAAGTTGCAGTCGCATACGGTCGACTGCGGAAAGCTAAACGACTGCGCTGTCCGATTGCCGAGCGACAAGGACAAGTGGCTCGAGTTCAGCAACCCTAATCGGAAGGAGCGGCTTCCATTTGTGGTCTACGCCGACTTGGAATGCGTTCTAGCCAAGAAGGAAGAAGAAAAATTATATCAACATCATCAAGTATTTAGTTTAGCTTATTATGTACATTGTTCGTACGACGACTCATTATCAACGTATCATTCGCGTCGTAGCGCCGATTGTATAACATGGTTCGCCGAAGACCTTAAAAATTTGGCGTTACGTGTAAAAAATATTTTAAAAACAAATGTCCCCATGGTAAATTTAACGTCCGAAGAGTGCGAGAAATTCCATAGCGCCACTCGTTGTCATATATGTATGCGAAAAGCCGTTCGCGCAAGACGATACACGCGTTCGCGATCATTGCCATCTGACCGGGCGGTACAGAGGTCCTGCACACTCAAATTGTAATCTAAATTATAAAGATACTTTTTGCATTCCGATAGTGTTTCACAATTTATCTGGCTACGATTCTCATTTTATTATCGAGGAAATAGCCACAGCGTTCGAAGGGAAAATCGAGTTATTACCGATAACCAAGGAAAAATATATTTCGTTTACCAAAAGTGTTGATTTTAAAGAAGAAGAAGAATCAAAAAATCAAATAAAATTACGTTTCATCGATTCATATAAATTTCTCGCATCGAGTCTCGATAAATTGGCATCATTTTTGGACAAAGATAAACTCAAAATTTTAAAATCGGAATTTCAAAATTTATCAACAGAAAATTTCAATTTGTTAACGCGAAAAGGTGTATTTCCGTACGAATACATCGATTCCGTCGACAGGTTGCATGATACGTGTTTACCATCGCGCGAATCGTTTTACAGTTCCTTGACCGGTGAAACTGTATCCGAGAGCGATTACGCGCACGCCGAGAACGTCTGGACGCGATTCTCCATTCGGACGCTAGGCGAATATAGCGACTTGTATCTCAAAATTGATGTCTTGTTATTAGCCGACATTTTCGAAAACTTTCGAGATAAATGTATCGAAAGTTACGGACTCGACCCCGCATATTATTATACTCTCCCCGGATACACGTGGGACGCCATGTTGAAGTATACAAAGATCACGTTCGAGTTGCTTACAGACATCGACATGGTTATGTTTATCGAACGTGGTATACGCGGTGGTCTGAGCCAATGTTCGGGTAGATACGCTCGCGCTAATAACAAGCACATGGAGTCGTATGATCCATCGAAACCATCATCGTACTTGATGTACTTTGATGTAAATAATTTGTACGGATGGGCAATGTGTCAACCGCTGCCATATGCTGATTTTCAATGGGTCGACGATGTGTCAAATTTTGATGTATCATCCATCGCGCTAGATTCGCCTACGGGCTATATCCTCGAAGTGGATCTCGAGTACCCGCAACATCTTCACGATGCGCACACTGATCTACCGTTTTGCCCGACACGCGACAACCACCTGGCAAGCGAGAATTCAAGCTACTTGCAACGTTATACGATAAGAAGCGTTACGTGATACACTACCGCAACCTGCCAGCAGTGTACGCGACACGGCCTTCGTGTGTAACAAAAATACATCGAATTTTACAGTTTTCTCAATCTCCCTGGCTTCAAATTATATAGAATTAAATACACATTTCAGAACATTGGCTAAAATGATTTCGAAAAAAATTTATATAAATTAATGAATAATGCGGTGTTTGGTAAAACGATGGAAAATGTGCGCAATCGTGTCGATGTAAAATTATTAACAAAGTGGGACGGTCGGTACGGCGCAGAAGCGATGATCGCGAAACCAAATTTCCACAGCAGAAGCGTTTTTTCGGAAAACTTAATCGCTGTGGAATTGCGTAAACTCGAGGTGAAATTCTACAAGCCGATTTACGTGGGTATGTGCATCCTCGACATATCCAAAACATGTTTTGGTATGAATTTCATCACGAGTATATGGCACCAATGAATCGCGACAATGCGGGTAATGTATACCGATACGGACAGTCTCATATATCAATTCGAGTTGCGAATGTGTATGAGAATATGAAGCGTGACATTGTTTAGATTCGACCACGAGCGATTA